>NC_092152.1:63369201-63564201 GCF_045791955.1 Oncorhynchus clarkii lewisi
ATAAAACTATTGTTCTATGAATTAACATTTATTTCACATTCTGAGATATTTCTTTGTCTTAGACGGAACGTCAAACGTGGAGGACGAATCCAGGTAGGAAAATCGTGTAAATTTGACATTTTACTTAATTATATCAAAATGATTTCTTTGTATCTATTTGTATTAGTTTCTTTGAATATACATGTCACAGACTACATTCTGTATTTCTACTGCAATGAAGCAATGGAGAAACACAAAGGTGTTAGATTACTTAAATACAAAAACAATAATGTAAAGTGTGCTGCTTCTATATAAAGGTGTATATGAATTAGATTAATATTTAATGTAATATGACAATCTAACAACAACAATGTATCTGTATCTTGTTTATTTCTCAGTGATGAATTTGCCTGTGACAGTGAGGCCAGTAAGATAACCTTTATTTGTTTGTTTGGATAATGGTTAGCTGCATTAATTATGCTTTAAATTAAATGTGTGTTTTAAAATACTGATGCTGATACTAAGTAAATCGTCATTAATTTAGTTTCAGTGTCTTGCTTTAAAACATTTCTTATTTTAAAATATAATTTGAATCTTATCCCCCAAACAGGTGGGGAGGAGTACCAGAATCTGGGTGAGAAATGTTTAGGTAATATGATGCTGCACAAACATGTACTGCTTATGATGTAAATTAAAAACGGGTATGTTTTTTCATTCTTACATTTGCAATACTGGGTAAAAAAAAGGATATTTAAATACCATGCTTTGTTAAGAAAATAAGATATTTAATCTTCTAATCTCCCAAACAAATGATTCAACGTACCAACATTTGGGTGAGAAATGCTTAGATAATGGTCATGACTGAAATATTATGCCACGCCCTGAGTGAAAATAATTAATTGTTTTAACGGTTTTAACATCTTCTAATCAGGTGTTGAGATTGAGACATACCATGACTTGGGTGAGAAATGCTTAGATATTATGAAGCTTCATAGAAATTCAATGATTATATTGTGACATTTACAGTACTGGGTGAATGGTGATCTAACAGATTTCAGGGCCTTGGGTGATTGTTTTTGCTAAATAACTTGTTTTAATGATATATATTTAACTTCCATCTTCATATCTCCAAAACAGAGGATACCACCTACCAAGAAATTCTGGTGAGCTGTGAGTTCCAAATGAGCTTTGACTAATGATAACTAATGATTATAATGACTCTTAGTTATAGAGGCTTACAGGGCTACACTCAATTTCTTCCTCTTTTACTTTTCCACGCCTGTTGTAATTTTATATTTCAGGTTGAAACACGGAAAATTAAACACGTTATGGTGCGTGTTCAAGGTGAGTTCAATATTTTGAAATAGTAATAATAGGCAGAACGAGTCAGGTTTTGTTTCACGGTATCTATCTGACCATGGAAAATATCTTGTCTCACTTTCTATGTCAATGGTGTATTTTCTGATGGTTAGTAGCAGTTTACATATGAAACTACAGACGCATTCAGTCACATTTTTTTCACATAAAGCAAACCAAGATAAGAATGGTTTACATCTTGATCTGGGTATATATCCTCTGTGCAGAGAATACAGACTTGAGAACCTGTCCTCAGAGCTGTGGTGTATAATGTGGTGTACACTCTCCAATTCAGCGTTGCTTCTGTGATAAACCTATTTAATCATTGTCTTAATGTCATTGTCCCACCTCATCTTGGATGAAAACTGAAACATTTCTGATATAAGAATGAACACACAGCTGTCATCTAATGTGATGAAGGATTTTGTCGGACCAGATATAATATGTTGGGGACTTTTCATACGCAGATGCAGCAAATCAAGGCCCAGATGCAGAAGATATGTATGCCAAGTCATGCAAGAAGACCGGACGTCATCAATACATGCCTTAATCATTATTAGATCTGCATTATTTCAAAGCAGTACTGCATGTGTACTTCATGGTTACAGTATCTATAATGATGTATTTTATGTATTGTGTATTCAATGTGTGTCTTCCGTTGGACTACTCCCTGCATGTTCAAGTTGACGAAGATGCCAAATTGTCTGGTGACCTGACATTTGCGATGCATTCTATTAAATCTTCAGTGGAAGATATTAAAAAAACAAAGTCATTTTAAAGTACCACATTAAGTATTATTGCTGGATATACTGTTGTATTCTCCCTCTTCTAAAATATGTTTTAATGTTCTCGAACTGTGAATGTGGTGTACTTCTTTATTGGAACTGGAAACAAATACAATCATCTTACAGTCACAGTTTCAGTTGGGACAGCAGTTTAGAATATCACCCTTGGAAACAAGGAAGACTGTGGGCTCACTTGGTCTAACCAATATGTGATGCTGTCACCAATTCTACAGGCTCCACTAAAACATGCAAGGATACATTGAAGTTTAAAATTAACCATTCTTAAATACGTGAAACTTGCAGACAGTTTTTTGTGTTTTCTTCTATGCAACTAGAAAGCCTGGTGATAAATAATACATATATTAACATATGGACTTATATTTGCATATCCACTGATGTACCACATATACATAGTCCAACCACAACGTACAGACAAATATATCATTAATTACACTGCCACTACAAGGCTAATCATTAATTACACTGTATCAGACACATTTCAATGTTGCTGATGTGTACACCATACACAATAAAGATGAGGTCAGAGGACTGATGTGTTTCTTCAAAATGAGCTGCCTAGGATTCTGCCTAAGCTCTGTAATAAAACTTTGCATGAAGGTTAGACGCTTCTAATTTGGTCCCTATTCAGTTTCCCATAATTCACATAGCTACACGGTTATAGACACAGTATGTTATGTGTGAAAACATCACAACACGCTGAAGATCACACCATGAGTCCTATCTTATTCACAATATGTGAGTATTTTCACAATTGATCAAGGTAAAGCATACTTATGGCCACATATTGTCCCCAATATTCAACCTGGTTGTACAAACTGTTATCTCTATTTGTTTCTAAATGCAGATTTACTGGTTAACTTGGTAGAGACAGGTACACTTACATAATGGAATTCTAAAACTCAAACAGTCAAATCTGTCATTTTGTTACAGTACAGCTGATGTCTGAGAAGATTCATTCTAAACATTGGAACTTCTGAAACTTACGTTTTAATCATAAATTGTATTTTTCACTCTCCAATGATGAAGCTAATATCTACCCAGCAAAGCTCTTTGGAGCTAGTACCCACAGAAGGAAAGACAGTCGATGCGAAGTGCAGGCACCAGAAAACCGTTGAGCAAGGTCTATTTTACCTTTGCAAGAATGGAAGTGGAATGAGAGTAAGAGAGCTGGAGAAAGGTGAAGATGACACCATTTTCACCATTAAGGATGTAAAATGAGAGGACTCAAGCCATATAATGCTGTGTGTACAGCACATCATATTGAAACTAAAACTCAGTCAAGTGAACGCAACAAGTGTCAATCTAGCCATCATTCAGGTCTACAAGGAGGGAGAAGGTAGGACCTACTTTGTGTTGTATATGGATGGATAATCAATTGTTTATAGTGACTATATGGAAACTTCTGCGTAAATACGTATGTCTTTCTGTTCTGTATTTCAGAAGAGGTTCATCAAGAGGTCCATGAAGAAGCTGCACATGATGTGAGACTGGTCACTGTAATCCGACTGATAAAGTCAGTTGCTGTGGTCACACTCCTATTGTCTGTAATATTTGTTAGTTACTACTGTCCAAACATATCTGTTTCCTGGATGACATACAGTACAGTCGTAACAACAACAGAATAGCAATGCTATTTTCTTGATAATTCTTACATGTAATCTACAGTAGGTTTTTAGGTCCACACCACAAATACACAAGGTAGAGAGAGTTACCTAATGTTTCAACAAAACTTTAACACCATGATCATGTTCATCTTTATCCTGTTTGAGTATATTTCAAACAATTAACCTATTTGATCATATTTGGGTGACAACATTTCCAGTTGTTTCACGTTTTTCCATTTTTGCCACATGTATTTTCTTATCAAAGGTTCCTTGTCAAAAGAGGCCATAGCCCAAACAAAAGGTATGTCAAAATGTTTTCGTTAACGTTGTTATCATTAAAGGACCAATCTGCAGTTGCTACGTCCGATTCTGGACTAATAAAGGAAGGTTATGTACCCATTCATTCTTGAAGAATATAACTTATAAACATGAGCTTAGTTGAACTGTTCTACCCCATCAGAACCTAAAACGTAAGCTTGTTTTACTCCACTGTTTGTAAACAAAGTAAATGTAAGCATACACTGCATAGCCTCAAAACAGGGTTAAAACTATAACATCAAGGATGGTCAATCCTTTCATCCATAGCTCTGTCTACGAATTTAAGAGTGTTCACATTTCTCCAAACCCATCCCTCAGCTTTTTACCAAAACAGTGGTGGGGATGACGCTTTGTTATTGTTTCAACAGCTGATTGCCCCCTTTAAAAAAAAAAGTGATTGTATGTATTTTCCATTTTTGTAGATGAGTACATTCTAAATACCACACTTGCATAACATGTGTTATGTTTATATTTTATTTGCCATTTTTCAAATATTCAAATATTAGTTAAGGACATTTTTCCAGCAAAGATCTATGGGACAGAAACAAGAATAATGGAGGACGGTGACCTAGTACTAAAATGTAGTACATTTGGGCGCAAGGATGAAACAGAAGTGGTACATGTGTACTTGTGTTTGGATGGGGTTGAAGTATATGTGGACAAATGTGACTTAAATGTGACACTTTTCACCATGAAAAGTGTCATTAGCCAACAGTGTTCTCTATAACCCAATATTCACTCTCTGAAAAACAAGGGAAATTAGATCATTCATTTTCCATCCAGGTGATGGGTAGGAATCGTATCATTCACTGGATACCTTATTGCTGTTAGAAATGTACTGCACTTAAGAATACAGCATCCTTTATTTTTTATACAGATACTGTGTCTCAATGTGACTGCAAACACACATTTTCCTCTCTCTTCTCATGCAGACAGTTTACTCCCTGCCAACATATCACATGCAGGCTCTAGCACTGTAATAGAGGGAGAGGATGTGGAGTTCCTTTGTACTATTTCAGACCCCAGGAACATGGACATTTCAAGTTACTTAGTTCACTCTTACCTCTGCAAGTATGGCTCTGTTGTTCAGATGCAGGTGTTTGATGTAAAGCGCACGGAGGCAACTTTTACAATTAAAAGTTGTATTAAGAATGACACAGGCAACTACAGTTGTGTGCTTGATCTGCAATCAAAAACCCTCAAAGATAAATGCAGCCTTTCTTCAGGTTAATGGTAAGAATTTACAACAAAAAAACGCAGGTTTTAAAGGAAGAGGTGAAGAGACAAAATAAAGACTAATTCACCCATCTACTCTGTATTTTAGAGGTTGCACATGTGAGAGTGGTCAACGTAATCTGACTGATAAGATCAGCAGCTGTGGCCATAATATTGACTGTAGTGGGCTGTTTGTTACTAATGTCCAAACCTGGGTTACGTCTGGCAATATGGCACACACAGGGAACTTTGGTATAGTTTTTGGCCCTGTCCGGGGTAAGTCTCTCTCTCTCTCCCTCCATCCTCACGGAGGACCTGAGCCATAGGACCATGCCTCAGGCCTACCTGGCATGAAAACTCATAGCTGTCCCCAGTCCACCTGGTCGGGCTTCTGATTCAGTTTCTGCTATTCTGTCTGCGGCAATGGAACCCTGACCTGTTCACCGGACATGCTAAATCAAATCAAATCAAATTTATTTATATAGCCCTTAGTACATCAGCTGATATCTAAAAGTGCTGTACAGAAACACAGCCTAAAACCCCAAACAGCAAGCAATGCAGGTGTAGAAGCACGGTGGCTAGAAAAAACTCCCTAGAAAGGCCAAAACCTAGGAAGAAACCTAGAGAGGAACCAGGCTATGTGGGGTGGCCAGTCCTCTTCTGGCTGTGCGGGGTGGAGATTATAACAGAACATGGCCAAGATGTTCAAATGTTCATAAATGACCAGCATGGTCAAATAATAATAATCACAGGCAGAACAGTTGAAACTGGAGCAGCAGCACGGCCAGGTGGACTGGGG
Organism: Oncorhynchus clarkii lewisi; assembly: GCF_045791955.1. NCBI lineage: Eukaryota > Metazoa > Chordata > Actinopteri > Salmoniformes > Salmonidae > Oncorhynchus > Oncorhynchus clarkii. The sequence goes on from NC_092152.1 coordinate 63,375,279, forward strand.
ACAGCAAGAAGTCATCATGTCAGGTAGTCCTGAGGCAAGGTCCTAGGGCTCAGGTCCTCCAAGAGAGAGAAAGAAAGAGAGAAAGAGAGCATTAGAGAGAGCATACTTAAATTCACACAGGACACCGGATAGGACAGGAGAAGTACTCCAGATATAACAAACCTACCCTAGCCCCCCGACATATAAACTACTGCAGCATAAATACTGGAGGCTGAGACAGGAGGGGTCAGGAGACACTGTGGCCCCATCCGATGACACCCCCGGACAGGGCCAAACAGGAAGGATATAACCCCACCCACTTTGCCAAAGCACAGCCCCCACACCACTAGAGGGATATCTTCAACCACCAACTTACCATCCTGAGACAAGGCCGAGTATAGCCCACAAAGATCTCCGCCACGGCACAACCCAAGGGGGGGCGCCAACCCATGCTACCTTGTCCCTGACCTGCTGTTTCGACCCTCTTTCTATCTCGCACGTCATTTAATCCCCAGGTGCTGACCTGTTGCACCCTCTAGAACCACTGTGATTAGTATTTGACCCTGCTGGTCATCTATGAACGTTTGAACATTTTGAAGAACGATCTGTTCTTAATGGCAGTTTACTCTTATAATGTCCACCAGCACAGTCAAAAGAGGACTGTCCACCTGTCAGAGCCTGTTTCCTCTCTAGGTTTCTTCCTTTCTAGGGAGTTTTTCTTACACTTTTAGAAAAAAAGGTGCTATCTAGAACCTTAAAGGGTTCTTCAGCTATCCCCATAGGAGAACGCTTGTTGTTCCACAGAGGGTTCTACATGAAACCCAAATAGGTTCTACCTGTAACTAAAAAGGGTGTCTGGGGACAGCCGAAGAACCCTTTTGAAACCTTTTTTTCTAAGAGTGTAGCTACTGTGCTTCTACATCTGTGTAGCTGCTCTTTTGGGGTTTTAGGCTGGGCTGCGGTATAAGCACTTTGTGACAACTGCTGATGTAAAAATAGCTCAACATTTCACATAATGCTGTTTAAAGCGAAGCACTGAGGTAAAAAGGTATAATGATGAACACAGAAATATAAATACACATAGCTTCCATCTACATGTAAAGTCACAATGCACAACACTGTTACTCCCCATAGCTTACAAAGCCCTACCTAAAAACAGACTCAACGATCAAATGTTGTTTAAAACAAATGTCCACTTGAGATACCCACCCTGCACCACTAGTCACTACATATGAATCCCACAGCCTCGAGTCTCTAACTGTAATGATACAGTAATCAAGGTGACAGAGTACTAGAAAGTCAAAGAAGATGATAAAGTAGTAACCCATAGTAGTTGATTGAACAAATACATGTTTGGTTTGTATTGTAATCAGAACATCATGTCATAGAAATTCTGAAATTGCATTTTTGTCCTCCACCCATTTTTATCATTGGAATGTGATACAAAACGAGGTAAGGGTGTGCTTTAGGACCATGTAGACGCTTACGAGCAGTCGGGTAGGCTGTTTAGAGTGTTTATCCAACTGGATACATTTAAAAAAATAAATAATAATAATTATGTCAGCCCCACTTCTAAAACCAAAGTTGCGCCCCTGCTAATTCATATAGAATGATGTTTATCAAACTAATACATTCCATATCTGGATTGAATTCACTATCATTGTTATGATAGAATTTAACCAATAATGTTACATTCATTTTATGACAGGAGCTTTACAATGTTATTGTGGAAGGTAAGCGTATAGTTTTCATTACATTTTCATGGCTAGTTTGTTTAGCATGATGATGATGAATAATGATTGAACGGTTCACATGTATATTTCCTCCAGAACACCACAACAGGAGGAGAACGATGTGCCAATGACAGGGGAGGGTGCCGGTATGTTTTTAAGCTTTCCAAAATAACTATTGTTCTATTAATTAACATTATTTCACATTCTGGGATATTTCTTTGTCTTAGATGGAACTTCAGACATGGAGGAAGAATCCAGGTAGGAAAATCATGTATATTTGACATTTTATTTAATTATATAAAAATTATTTATTTGAATATAATTGTCTCAGACTACATTCTGTACTTATACTGTAATGAAGCAATGGAGAAACACAAAGGTGGGATGCTTCTACATAAAGGTGTATATGAATAATATGAATATTTTAATTAAGCAATAAGGCAGAGGAGGTGTGGTATATGGCCAATATACCACAGCTAAGGGCTGTTCTTACGCACAACTCAACGCGGAGTGCCTGGACACAGCCCTTAGCCGTAGTATATTGGCCATAAACCACAAACCCCAGAGGTGCCTTCTTGCTATTATAAACTGGTTGTAATTATGTAATTATAGGAGAAAAAATAAGTGTTTTGTCATACACGTGGTATATGGTCTGATGTACCATGGCTGTCAGCCAATTAGCATTCAGGGCTCGAACCACCCGGTTTATATTGGAACCAATTTCTAATGCACAGTATCTTGTTTCTTTCTCAGTGATGAATTTGCTTTAAAAAAGTGTTGCAGGTAAGACAAAAAAAAATGTGGGATAATGTTTAGCTGTAAGTGTGTTTTAAAATACTGACCAGGCTGATACTAAGTAAATGGTCATTAAATTAAAAGTTTTGTTTTTTCCATTTGATGTGAGGTTGGACTTAAGCACGTTGTAACGTATAGCTTGTTAGCATGTAGGGCCCACCGATTGGTGCCACCTCGTTATTTAGTTTGGGCTCCCGAGTGGCACAGCAGTCTACGGCACTGCATCTCAGTGCTAGAAGTGTCACTACAGACCCTGGTTTGATTCCAGGCTGTATCACAACTGGCTGTGATTGGGAGTCCCATAGGGCGGCACACAATTGGCCCAGCGTCGTCTGACTTGCCTATTTAAATAAAGGTTAAATAAAAAAAGATCAAATAAAAAAGTATGTGTTACACCTGTGCTGGTTGCCGTCTCGTTCGTGGGAAGGTGTTTCACCTGGTACTATTTAAGAGTGGCTGTCCCAGTGCTCTAGTGAGAGATGTGAAGGGTTAGCACCTTTAGTTGGCTCTTCCTAGTTTGATTTCTTGACAAACCATCCTTTATCCCTGTTTTTGTTTCACTCCACTTTTCGGTTTGCTCCCTGTTGGGTGTGGCTTTTTCTTTTATTTGCCTCTTCTTGGGGAAATGTAGTGGGCGCTCATGGTGTGTGTCTTTTAGATTCCCATTGTTGGTAGTCAAATTTCACCCATGAGTGTCATTCAGAACCCCTCCTAAAACCCCACCTGTTTCGTTTACATTGTTGGTCAGGGACATTTTAGATTTTCTTGCTAGGGAACATAATAAGTTTCATTGCCTTGCTTTAAAACAGTCTACATTTCTTATTGTGATCATTTTCATCTTATCCACCAAACAGGTGGGGAGGTGTACCAGAATGTGTATGAGAACTGCTTATATAATATGATGCATAGAAATGTACTCATTATGATGTTAATAATAATTATGTTTTTTCATTCTTACATTTGCAATACTGGGTAAATTAAAAACTTGTTTGGGAGATTTTTTATTTAAGGTTTTTAGCATCTTGTCACGACTTCCACCGAAGTTGTTCCCTCTCCTTGTTCGGTCGACGTCACCGGCTTTCTAGCTGCCACCGATCCATTTCATTTTTCCTTTTGTTTTGTCTGTTTACACACCTGGTTCCCATCTCGTAATTATGTTCCTTATTTAACCCTCTGGCTTCCCTTTCTGTTTTGTGCGTGATTGTCTTTCGTATGTTGGAGTTCGAATCCTGTTTTGTCCTTGTTTTGTAACGGGATTTTTGTTACGTTCTTGGATTGCGTAAATACAGTGTTTTTTTACTCTTACCTGTGTCTTGCGCCTGACTCCTTCGCTATCTTCTAGATAGACTCTGACACATCTTGAATAAAAAACGTTTTTATTTTTATTTTTCATTATTTATTTTTTATGACATAGATATTTCATCTTCTAATCACCCAAACAGGCGATACAACATTTGGATGAGAAATGCTAAGATAATAAAATGATGATAATAATGATGCTGTATATTTTAAAATATATATTAAATAAAACAGTTATTCTGACATTTCCGATACTGGGTAAGTGGATATGACTAAACTAATATGCAATGCCTTGAGTGAATATTGTCTAAATTAATGGTTTTTACATCTTCTAATCTTCAAAACAGGTGATGAGATTGAGACATAAAACAATTTGGGTGAGAAATGCTAAGAAATGCATTTATATTTATATTGTGAAATTTAAAATGCTGGGTAAATGGTTATATAACAGATTTCAGGCCCTTGGGTGAAAAACGTTTGCAAAAATTGCTTTAATTAAATATATTTAACTTCCATCTTATCTCCAAAACAGACAACGTCATATACCAAGAAATTCCGGTGAGCTGTGAGTTCCAAATGAGCTTTGACTAATGATAACTAATGATTATAATGACTCTTAGTTATAATTCAAAATTCAATGTATTTCTATTTTATTTTTCCACACATTTTCATTTTATTGAGGTGAGTTCAAAATGTTGAAATAGTAATAATGTATACTGTACTCTCCACCGTAAAGTTAGGTGTACTTTTGGATTTCCATACATGGCAGGCAGAACGAGTCAGATTTTGTCACGGTATCCATCTGACCATGAAAAATATATGGACTCACTTTCTCTGTCAATGGTGTCATTTCTGACATAAGTAGCAGTTGGCACAGGAAACCATATGTATTTTTGGTTGGTACTTCACATAAAGAGAACCAAGATGATCTGGGTGTATTTCCTCTGGGCAGAGAATAGACTTGTATTTCCTTTGAATGTCCTCAGAGCTGTGGTGTATAATGTGGTGTACACTCTCCAATTCAGCATTGCTTCTGTGATAAACCTATTTAATCATTGTCTTAATGTCATTGTCCCACCTCATCTTGGATCCTACAATATCCTGAAAACTGAGAATGTCTAATACGAGGTAAAAAAAAAATATGAAAGTCTCTCTGCACACACAGCTGTCATCTAATGTGATGAAGGATTTGTTGGACCTCATACAATATGTTGGGGTCTTTTCATCCACAGATGCAGCAAATCAAGGACCAGATGCAGAAGTTGTGTATGCCAAATCATGCAAAAAGACAGGACATCATCAGTACCACATTCATTATTATTGCTGTATATACTGTTGTATTCTCCCTCTTCTAAAATATGTTTTAATGTTCTCGAACTGTGAATGTGGTGTACTTCTTTATTGGAACTGGAAACAAATACAATCATCTTACAGGCACAGTTTCAGTTGGGACAGCAGTTTAGAATATCACCCTTGGAAACAAGGAAGATGGGCACACTTGGTCTAACCAATATGTGATGCTGTCACCCATACTACAGCCTCCACTAAAACATGCAAGGATACACTGTAGTTTAAAATAAGCCATACGTAAATTTGTGAATCTTACAGTTTTCTAAATTTTATGCAACTAGAAAGCCTGGTGATAAATAATACATATATTAACATATACAGTTGAAGTCGGAAGTTTACATACACTTAGGTTGGAGTCATTAGCATGTGTTTTTCAACCACTCCACAAATGTACTCCACAAAACTATAGTTTTGGCAAGTCGGTTAGGACATCTACTTTGTGCATGACACAAGTAATTTTTCCAGCAATATTTTACAGACAGATTATTTCACTTATAATTCACTGTATCACAATTTCAGTGGGACAGAAGTTTACATACACTAAGTTGACTGTGCATTTGAGCTTGGACAATTCCAGAAAATAATGCCATGGCTTTAGAAGCTTCTGATAGGCTAATTGATATAATTTGAGTCAATTGGAGGTGTACCTGTGGATGTATTTCAAGGCCTACCTTCAAACTCAGTTCCTCTTTGCTTGACATCATCGGGAAATCAAAAGAAATCAGCCAAGACCTCAGACAAAAAATTGTAGACTTCCACAAGTCTGGTTCATCCTTGGGAGCAATTTCCAAGGTACCACGTTCATCTGTACAAACAATAGTAGGCAAGTATAAACACCATGGTACCCCACAGCCAAAAGTATCTATATCCACAGTAAAACAAGTCCTATATCGACATAACCTGAAAGGAAGAAGCCACTGCTCCAAAACCACCATAAAAAAGCCAGACTACAGTTTGCAACTGCACATGGGGACGAAGATCGTACTTTTTCGAGAAATGTCCTCTGGTCTGATGAAACAAAAACAGAACTGTTTGGCCATAATGACCATCGTTATGTTTGAAGGAAAAAGGGGGAGGCTTGCAAGCCAAAGAACACCATCCCAACCGTGAAGCCCGGGGGTGGCAGCATCATGTTGTGGGGGTGCTTTGCTGCAGGAAGGACTGGTGCACTTCACAAAATAGACGCAATCATGAGGAAGGTAAATTATGTGGATAAATTGAAGCAACATCTCAAGACATCAGTCAGGAAGTTAAAGCTTGGTCGCAAATGGGTCTTCCAAATGGACAATGACCCCAAGCATACTTCCAAAGTTGTGGCAAAATGGCTTAAGGACAACAAAGTCAAGGTATTGGAGTGGCCATCAGAAAGCCCTGACCTCAATCCTATAGAAAGTTTGTGGGCAGAACTGAAAAAGTGTGTGCGAGCAAGCAGGCCTACAAACCTGACTCAGTTACACCAGCTCTGTCAGGAGGAATGGGCCAAAATTCACCAAACTTATTGTGGGAAGCTTGTGGAAGGCTACCCAAAACGTTTGACCTAAATTAATCTATTTAAAGGCATTGCTACCAACTACTAATTGAGTGTGTATGTAAACTTCTGACCCGCTGGGAATATGATGAAAGAAATAAAAGCTGAAATAAATCATTCTCTCTTCTATTATTTTGACATTTCACATTCTTAAAAGTGGTGATCCTAACTGACCAAAGATAGGGAATTTTTACTTGGATTAAATGTCGGGAATTGTGAAAAACTGAGTTTAAATGTATTTGGCTAAGGTGTAAGTAAACTTCTGACTTCAACTGTATGTAATATTAACATATTTATTAGATATGACTTGTTAGATATTACTGCACTGTTGGAGCTAGGAACACAAGCATTTCGCTACACCTGCAATAACATCTGGTAAACATGTGCATGTGACCAATAAAATGTGATTTGATTTATATGTGCATATCCACTGATGTACAACATATACATAGTCCAACCACAACCTACTGACAACTATATCAGGAAATTAGACAGGCACTGCAAGGCTAATCATTAATTAAAATGTATCAGACACGTTTGACCCAAGTTAAACAATTTAAAGGCATCATAATGGAATTGCTGATGTGTACACCATAAACAATGAAGATGAGGTCAGAGGACTGATGTGTTTCTTCAAAATGAGCTGCCTAGGACTCGGCCTAAGCTATGTAATAAAACTTTGCATGAAGGTTAGACGCTTCTAATTTGGTCCCAATTCAGTTTCCCATAATTCGCATAGCTACATGGTTATAGACACAGTATGTTATGTGTGAAAACATCACAACAGGCTGAAGATCACACCATGAGTCCTATCTTATTCACAATATGTGAGTATTTTCACAATATTGATCAAGGTAAAGCATACCAATGGGCAATTTTTTTTCAATATTCAACCTGGTTGTACAAACTGTTATCTCTGTTTCTAAATGCAGCTTTACTGGTTACCTTGGCAGAGACAGGTACACTTACATAATGGAATTCTAAAACTCAAACAGATCCAACTGTCATTTTATTGTGTTATATGTATGTCTGAGAAGATTCATTCTAAACATGGGAACTTCTGAGACGTACATTTTTAATCATAAATTGTATTTTTCACTCTCCAATGATGAAGCTAATATCTACCCAGCAAAGCTCTTTGGAGCTAGTACCCACAGAAGGAAAGACAGTCGATGCGAAGTGCAGCACTACAGGCACCAGAAAACCGTTGAGCAAGGTCTATGTTTACCTTTGCAAGAATGGAAGTGGAATGAGAGTAAGAGAGCTGGAGAAAGGTGAAGATGACACCATTTTCACCATTAAGGATGTAAAATGAGAGGACTCAGACATATAATGCTGTGTGTACAGCACATCATATTGAAACTAAAACTCAGTCAAGTGAACGCAACAAGTGTCAATCTAGCCATCATTCAGGTCTACAAGGAGGGAGAAGGTAGGACCTACTTTGTGTTGTATATGGATGGATAATCAATTGTTTATACTGACTATATGGCAACTTCTGCGTAAATACGTTTGTCTCTCTGTTCTGTATTTCAGAAGAGGTTCATCAAGAGGTCCATGAAGAAGCTGCACATGATGTGAGACTGGTCACTGTAATCCGACTGATAAATTCAGTTGTTGTGGTCATACTTCTTTTGTCTGTATTATATGTTAGTTACTACTGTCCAAACATATCTGTTTCCTGGATGACATACAGTACAGTAGTGATGCACTGACAGAATAACACTACTATTTTCTTGACAATTATTACATGTAATCTACAGTATGCCTCAATTTCCCTGTGCTCCTCACTCATGACACAATTCTAATTTCACGTAAAATAATGTTAATTGAACCTACCAGACTAGGTTGTTGTCGATATCAATCAGACCTTTTGTTTTGTGGGTGGAGTGGTGGATAAAATGTTCAATAAACTGTACATAATGTAATTTATTTTGTTCAATGAATGTATGGTGGTAGGCAAGTAATAAATATTGTATATTTCATTATAAACCTTCCTGTTGTCTGTGTTTTGAGTCATGCAGAACAGAAAGTCACACAATTAAAGATGTGTTTGGCCTCATCCTGTGGGGAAAGTGTATCTAGTTTCACTCCAAATGAGGAAATTACATCATTCAGTAGGCTACACTCTGCCCGTATTTGGTAAAGATGTATGTCTCGATAGAAAACTGGTCTTTAGGTCCACACCACAAATACACAAGGTAGAGAGAGTTATATAATGTTTCAACAAAACTTTAACACCATGATCATGTTCATCTTTATCCTGGGTGAGTATATTTCAAACAATTAACCTATTTTATCATATTTTTTAAACAATAATAACTTTCAATTTATTTCACGTTTTGCCATTTATTGCCAAATGTATTTTCTCATCAAAGGTTCCTGGTCAAAAGAGGCCATAGCCCAAACAAATGGTATGTCAACTTTATTTAATTAACGTAGTTGTCGTTAACAAAAAAAGGTTCTAGTATGTTTTTGACATTTTTTAAGATTGAATTCTAATTTAAAGGTGCTACACATAGGATTTTTTGTTGTTACATTTTTGTATTTTAATTTTCGAAAATGCTCATAATATATCTGGCGCTAATAGTGTAATGATGGTGTTTCACAGTATTACTTCCCCGCCAGTGTTGTGATTGGCTGTGATATTCGCCTATTGATTTTTGTTCTGCTGTCTGTTGTCAAACCGGGAAAGCTGTTCTGACTTTGTGGCTGTTTCTAGCGGCAATTGCGCATTTCCTGGTTGCTATAACTCTACACTGTTCGCTCAGTTTCAGTTCGTGACAAAACAAGCACTGAATAGTGTACGTAATCATTGTACCATCTGAATCGCTGTGAAATATACTTTTAATAACCAAACATATAATTTTTATAGCTGTTTGAAGATTTTGGACCAAAACAAGTTTGTTTCGGTCTTGGTCCACCAGCCTCAAACAGCAGTTTCGGTCTACACAGCCACAAAATCAGAACAGCTTTCCCAGCTTGACAACACATGCCGCTCTGGCGTGAGGAATCAATAGGCAAATATCACAGCCAATCACAACACTGACGTGTAATTAATACTGTGAAACAGTATCATTCCACTACTGGCTGCAGATATATTATGAAATTACAATGCCAATGTTTTTTTTCTTTATAACCTATGTGTAGCACCTTTAAATAACCAACAGGAATGATGTTTTCAATATAATATGGTACACAAAAATACTGTACATGTATGTTTCACTACTTTTCCTTTTTTCAAATATTAGTTAAGGACATTTTTCCAGCAAAGATCAATGGGACAGAAACAAGAATAATGGAGGACGGTGACCTAGTACTAAAATGTAGTACATTTGGGCACAAGGATGAAATAGAAGTGGTACATGTGTACTTGTGTTTGGATGGGGTTGCAGTGTATGTGGACAAATGTGAAAAATATGATACCCTTTTCACCATGAAAAGTGTAACTAGCCAACAGAGTGGCAATTACAGCTGTGCGTTCTCTAAAACCCAATATCCACTCTCTGAAGCGCAAGGAAAAGGAGATAATTCACTTTCCATCCAGGTGATGGGTAAGGATCTTTTTACTCTCTGGATATGTTATTGTTGTTAGAAATATTGAACATATGGATACAATACATGTAGTGGCAATTCTCTATGACACGCCACGAGCACAGGAGAGAGCTGTCCACAACACGTCCACCAAAAAAAAATCAGATTTCCAAACGTTACTCTTTTTGGATGAAGTTCCCATTTATTGCGCATATAAAATATAAATAGCTCAAAAACTCATATTCCTATAGAAAGGTTGCAGAGGCATGCATTCTTTAAGCTATATCTGTGATACAGTAACAACTGTATGTTCTCTCCTCTCACCTGTGTTAACCCTTCCTGGTCACCTCTGCTACCTATATGCACATGTGACCAGTGACCCATGACCCCATCACATAGTGCCCTCTAGTGTACAAAACAAGTAAAAAATAACCCTTGACAGAACATACACACAACACATAAACAGGCCAAAACGGCTCCAACAAAATACTTTCAAATCTTTTTGATACACATATTTCAATGTGACTGCAAACACACCTTTCCTATTTCTCTCTTTTCCACCTCATGCAGACCGGATTCTCCCTGCAGACATATCACTTTCAGCACTGTAAGAGAGGGAGAGGATGTGGATTTCCAATGTACTATTATTAGAACCCCCCAGAGAATAGAAATGACCAGTCACTCTTACCTCTGCAAGAACGGCACTGCTGTTCAGATGGAGGAGTTTGATGTGAATCTGATGGAGGCAACTTTTACAATTAAAAGTGTTATTAACATTGACACAGGCAACTACAGTTGTGTGCTTGATCTGCAATCAAAACCCCTGGGTTATACAGGCAGGAAATTATATGGAAACAATTCAGCCTTTCTTCAGGTTAATGGTGAGAATGTATAGCTTAAAACTTTTCCACTATATGAAAGGAAGATGTTAAGAGACCAAAGAAATTGACAAAAAATGTGAATGAATCCATCCACTCTGTACTTCAGAGGCTGCACATGACGTGAGACTTGTCCATGTAATCCGATTGATAAATTCAGCTGTTGTGGTGCTACTTCTACTGACTGTAGTGGCTGTTAGTTACTACTGTCCAAACATGGTGAGCTCAATGTCTTGAAATATGGGACACAGGGAACTTTGGTATAGTTTGGGGATTTTCATGAAAGTCAGGTAGTAAGTTTGAAGTTTCTCTGTTGGGGGTGTTATTTCTGATCATGAGAGGTGTAAGAGGCTGTTTGTATAGAAAACCTGTTCAGATGTAGACCTAGTCAGTCACATTCCTCTTTTTAGCCATGACCTCTGTCTCACAGTATTTCACCCGCAATGCTGTTTACAGAGAAGCTTTTTCGAAGCTCAGTATCACAGGCCTGGGGAGTTTGGAACCCCACATTTGAAAGTTAATAGGAAGACCGAGTGTTACACATTTCAAAAAGGCCTAACGTAACACTGTTACTCCCCATAGCTTACAAAGCCCTACCTAAAAACAGACTCAACGATCAAATGTTGTTTAAAACAAATGTCCACTTGAGATACCCACCCTGCACCACTAGTCACTACATATGAATCCCACAGCCTCGAGTCTCTAACTGTAATGATACAGTAATCAAGGTGACAGAGTACTAGAAAGTCAAAGAAGATGATAACGTAGTAACCCATAGTAGTTGATTGAACAAATACATGTTTGGTTTGTATTGTAATCAGAACATCATGTCATAGAAATTGTCCAAGTCACTGCTTCCTAAAAGCTGCTGCATTAGCAAGCATTTACCATAGATACATTTAGTTGTTAAATTCATCACAATATATTCATGCACACAGGTTCTCTCTTGAAAGATGTATAGCCATTGTAATATATTATTTTCATTATCTATTTTCTACTGATATGTGTGTGTAAACAATCACATAGGTTATAAAAAGCAGTTGTGCTGCGTCCAGCCATCTCACTCAATGTATTAGAGAGCATCCTGTCAGGCTGTATCACAGCCTCGTACGCCAACCGAACCGCCCTCAACCGCAAGGCATCACCGGGGGCAAACTATCTGCCCTCCATGACACATACAGCTCCCGATGTCACAGGAAGGCCAAAAAGATCATTAAGGACAACAACCACCCGAGCCACTGCCTGTTCACCCCGCTACCATAAGGCGAGGTCAGTACAGGTGAGAGACTGAAAAACAGCTTCTATCTCAAGGCCATCATACTGCTAAACAGCAATCACTAACTCAGAGAGGCTGCTGCCTAGATTGAGACCCAAATCACTGGCAACTTTAATAAATGGATCACTAGTCACTTTAAACAATGCCACTTTAATAATGTTAACATATCTTACACAACCCATCTCATATGTATATAATGTACCTTATACCATCTATTGCACCTTGCCTATGCCGCTCGGCCAATCGCCCATGTACATATTCTTATTCACAACTTTAGATTTGTGTGTATTAGGCAGTTGTTGGGGAATTGTTAGATAACTTGTAAGATACTACTGCACTGTCGGAACTAGAAGCACAAGAATTTCACTACACTCGCATTAACATCTTCTAACCATGTGTATATGACCAATACAATTTGATTTGATTTGATTACCTGGAATTCATCAGAAAGGTGTGTGGTACTTATGGGAGAGAACTCAAAGGTAATACCTAAGTACCGGTGCTTATTATAGTGAATCACACATGAGTAACAACCAGGTAATTATTATGTAACTACTAGATGAAATGACCTAAGACATTTGACTATGTGTGTCTTTAATATAAGCAGGGTGACATGGGTCATTGGAAGCTCTGTGATGCAACCTCTCATCATGATCAAAGACGCTTCTAATAGGCCCTTGTTGTTTCCCGGATATTCACACTTAAAAACTCTACATGATGATACCTACCTACCCCCTTCGTCTTTTCTAGTGTCAGATAGGCCTAGAGAATCACAAAAGGCTACAAGTCACATCATGGGTTCCATCTTTCTTATGATATGTGAGTATCTTAACAAATACAGATTAGCGTAAGCATATGGTCTCAAAATGATCCATACATACGGTACATACTCAGTATGCAGTCAATATACTACTAGTAGTTGTATGTTTTATGGTTTTCTATTGAAACTGCCTGTGGTGTAAATCTCCCATTATTTCTACACAGTCACAGTAACAGCAGGTGTACTGACCATCTCAGAGGAAATAGGTAAGAGGACATTTTTTTAAATCCTAAAATGTAGAGTTCAAATCATTTGCGTTCCTCCACAGTTTAAGCCGTTTTATTCCAAATGTTTATTGCAAAGACGCTTAATTGTCCTTAATGCTCTCTTTCACTCTCAAATGATGTAGCTGTCTACCCTGCCATGCTTTTTGGATCAAAGTCTCAAGCTAGAAATGGAGATACTATAGATTTGAAGTGTATTATCTCTGGCATCAAAGGATCCTGGGACAAGGTGCATGTGTACATTAGCAAGAATGGAGTTGGGATGAAAATGAAGGTTCTGGAGAAAGGGGAAGGTGACACCATTTTCCTCATGAAGAATGCTACAAGAAATGACTTAGGCACCTACAGCTGTGTGTACACCAGAGATAAACTCGCACCCAGTCAGGTGTTCTCAACAGGCAAGGATTTAGTAGCCATCCAGGTCTACGAAGGTAGGATTTACTTGTGACTTTTTTTGTTAATGAATTAATTTGGCCTTTTGGGGGGGGGGGGGGGGGAATTACACGGGCTGTTTAGTGAAACTAATCCCATCCGAATCTTCCACTGGAAAAACAGATATGCTGGTGTAATAATAATCAACGTTCTATAGTAATACTAGTCCTGCGTGAGTAGGGCTACAGGCAGATGCGGTGGATTGAGACAGCCCGTGCAAAGAAACAGATAACTCTACTTTAAACTGACAGATTTTGCTGGGGATATTTTTATGATGTTACTCAGGGGGTTAACATCAGAGGAGGCTGGTGGGAGGAGCTATAGGAGGACGGGCTCATTGTAAAGGCAGGAATGGAATAAGTGGAACGGTATCAAACATATGAAAAACACGTTTGACTCTGTTCCGTCTATGCCATTCCACCCATTACAACGAGCCTGTCCTCCTATAGCTCCTCCTACCAGCCTCCTCTGGTAACATTGACAATTCCTCTGGCCGATTATATACTTTCTACTTCCATTGAAGTTAGATTTGTCCTGATGATGTTAATGGGGACGTTTAAGGGTGTGTTAGATGGTGGAGGATTGACCACATGGATACACTTAGAATAAGTTCTGTCTAAATGATGATGCATCCATCTACATTTGGTCTCTATTTCAGAGGCTGCACATGATGTGATACTGGTCAATGTAATCCGACTGATAAGTTCAGCTGTTGTGGTCATACTTCTGCTGACTGTAGTGGCTGTTAGTTCATGCTGTTCAAAAAGAGGTAATTATGATGATGTCTCTTTTCTGAATGACATAAAGTAGTGATCTACTGACAAATAACAACTTTTGGTAACCCTTCCTATGAATACTCTCTTCATAATGCATTACAAGCATACGTACACTGAGTATTCAAAACATTCACACCTTTCCATGACATAGACTGACCAGGTGAATCCAGGGGCCCTCAATATTAGGATGTTGTTCATAATGTTTGGTATACTCAGTGTATAACGCCTTATGAGACATTATAATAAAACACATTATAATTGCAGTCGCTAATAACGGCTCTTAAATATAACTACATTCATGAAGCATTAAACACTAGTTCTACTGTACTCCTCGCACATGGCATCATTGTAATTGAACCTACAACAAGGGATTATGCTGTTACATTTTAGTGGGAGAAAATTATCAATCGGCTTTTATTTGTCTTTTGGCCAAAAGTTATTAACATGCTAAGATATGTGTTAATATATCGTAGAGAAAAGAGCCAAGCAGCGAGTGCCCAAGGAAGATACTTGAGGTAAGCCTAATAATAGTTTATTGTCATATCCATACTAATGTGGCACAACAAGAGATATTGAACCAATGGACTTTGTTTCATTTTCACAGGCACTGAAGCTAAAAAGGACCACTTTTTCATGTCTTGTATTCAAGATCCTAAATGGCCTGGCTCCCCCTCCACTCATTATTTTTGTTAAACAGAAAACCCAAACATATGGCAGCAGATCCACAAGGTCTGCCATAAGAGGTGACTGTATAGTTCCCTTAAGGATAAGCACTTTTAGTAAATCTGCTTCCTCTGTGCGAGCTTCCCATGTCTGGAATACACTGCCATCAGACACACAACTGCACCACATATCACACTTTCACAAAATACTTGAAGACATGGATAAAGGTCAATCAGATTTGTGAACATGGTCCCTAGCTGTGTGTTGCCGCTTTCCATGTTGTCTGTTGTCTGTAGCTTGTGAGGTGTGGAAACACTTTGTTGCTTTTATGAATTTTGTCTTGCTGCTTTTTGTTTTATGTTGCTCTGTCTGTATGCTACGTCTTGCTTGTCCTATGTTGCTCTGTCTGTATGCTATGTCTTGCTTGTCCTGTGTTGCTATGTCTTGCTTGTCCTATGCTGCTATTGTCTATATTGTAATTGTTTTTAATAACCTGCCCAGGGACTGCGGTTGAAAATTAGCCGGCTGGCTAAAACCGGCACTTTTACTGAAACGTTGATTAATGTGCACTGTCCCTGTAAAAATAAAAAATAAACTCAAACTCAAACTACAGTATGTACTGTAATCTGCCAACCTGGTCCAATGGTACAATATGACGGTGACCCCCAGGGGCAAGTTAGCTTTACAGGGCCAGCCTTTTGTCGAGAAAATGTGGGAAATGAATGAGCAACCTACAATCACTAACCAATGTTACTTTTCTCAATGGCTATTTACAGTACTGTTTTTAGCTTTAGCTGCTATACATCTGTTGTAACATTACCTGATGCTATGGGGTAGTGACGTTCACTATGAAGGAATCCATTTGTAATATATTGACAGAATGCTTAAGAATGTATACAGTTTGTTTATTGGTATAATTAAGCAATAAGGCACGAGGGGGTGTGGTTTATGGCCAATATACCACGGCTAAGGGCTGTTCTTATGGATACCATATGGTCATATATCACAAATCCCTGAGGTGACTTATTTCTATTACAAACTGGATACCAGTGTAATTAGAGCAGTAAAAATAAATGTTTTGTCATACCCATGGTATACAGTTTGATATATCACGGCTGTCAGCCAATTAGCATTCAGGGCTGGAAGCACCCAGTTTATAATTCATCTTAAGATTCAGGAGTATAAGGCTTTTTTTGTATATTGAAGGAAATCTCCACCCAAAAACTATATTTTGGTATTTGTTTCATTAGTCCATTGTTGATATAGTCCCAAAATGTTTTGCATGTCATCAATAGGTTTTGAGGATATGTAAAAATACAGATATCTGGCCCATATGATACATTTTGCATCATATACTGCAAAATGCCACATCTGATACAAAACGCACCATACGGGCCAGATTTCTGTATTTTGAAAGTTTTTCTTTAATAGCCATTTATTTCCCTGTCTTTCGGATGGGATGGTTAAAGGGGTGTCCTGACTCACTGTGGTCACTAAAGATCCTATGGCACTTACTGTAAGAGTAGGGGTGTTAACTCTGGTGTCTTAACTCTGGTGTCATCCCAATCTGGCCTTACTACAATTTTGGCCACCTAATCATCCCCAGTTTACAATTGGCTCATTCTTCTCCCCTGTAGCTATTCCTCAGATTTTTTGCTGAGAATGTGTTCTCAGTCAACTTACCTGGTAAAATAAGAGTACAAAAGTGTCCAACATTAGCAGCCTGCTAGTGCTAGCTGAGCCAGTCAGTGAAACGATGCTGCAAACCTACCTGCTTAGTGCTGCACACACAATGTTTAATGCTTTCAACAAAGCTTGCTAGCTCGTAAGCTACTGTAGTAGTGCTAATTCAAAAGTTATTCTGAATTTTCAAGAAGCAGCTGTTCTGCCGTGAGTCATTGAGTAGCCTCCCGTCCCGAGTCAGCCATTGTGCTCAGCTGACCCAACAAAGCAAGGTAGAGCTATCTAACTATGTCAGAAAACTGGCTAGCTAACATTTACAACAGTAAACTAAGCAGCTGATCAACTTGAAGTCACTGCACTGGAGGCCATTGTCCTTGCATATAGTTTTGCAGGAGATAGCCAACGCTTTGTTTTAATTTTCTCACAACGACAAACTATTAAATCACCGTCATAACTTTTGTAATAAAAAAATGTGGAACTATGTTTTCATTATTTGAATGGCGGATGCTCAATATTTGAATTTGAATATGAGTTCCACATCCTACGAAACAGATTGATTGAGGGACAAGCGTCGCATAGAAGTGACACAATCTGACATAAGACAATGCTCTGATACAGCATCAAGTGAAACACCAGAGTCTAATATATCAGTGGTCTTTACAGAGGGGCCAGAGACTGGAGAAGAAGTTGGGGAAGCATATGGAGTTGAACATGTGAGACTGGTCAATGTAATCCGATTGATAAGTTCAGCTGTTGTGGTCATACATCTACTGACTGTAGTGGCTGTTAGTTCATGCTGTTCAAAAAAAGGTAGGCTGATCATGATGTCGCTTTCTGGAGGAGACAAACAGTAATGCACTGTCAGATAAATATTTTTTATTGAGAATTATGTGGTTATACCATATAAAATACATGTTTTACTGTACCTATGGAACAATTGTAATTGAACCTATAAAGGGTTATGTATTTAAAACTGTTAATTCTACAGTGGGACACATAAAGTACCAAATGGTTGCAGTCACAGTCAGTTGAATCTCTGACATCCTGACATCTGACATCCTCTGGTAGGATGGGTGATGTTCAATAAACGTTAAATAAACTATACAAATTGAGAATTGAATCTTATAACTGTATTGATCTTGTAATTTGCCAAATTGGTTTACTCTTTGGAATGTGGCATATGGAATTTTGATAAATTAATCTGTTAACAGTGAATTTGTTCAAATTTATGGGCCTTTATGTACCAGACTGTCTTCATTAATGACACTGCTATTTATTTTTTATTTTACCTTTATTTAACCAGGCAAGTCAGTTAAGAACAAATTCTTATTTTCAATGACGGCCTGGGAACAGTGGGTTAACTGCCTGTTCAGGGGCAGAACGACAGATTTGTACCTTGTCAGCTCGGGGGTTTGAACTCGCAACCTTCCGGTTACTAGTCCAACGCTCTAACCACTAGGCTACCCTGCCGCCCCAGTGTGACCACTGGCGTAGGGGAAACCTCAGCGGGGGGGGGGGGGGCACGAGCTCTTGGGGCCCATGCGTCCGTCATCTCACACCTATGTCTAAATTGTATTACTTTTTTAAATAAATAATTTCCACATGTAGCAAGAGAAGTGTTTGTGTTGCACAGTCTACGTGGTAGTAGGTGAGTCAGACAGTTAATATAGTTTTCATGCCTCTAATAAGCCTATTTTTCAGAGGTGCCAGCCGCATCACGCCTCGGCCTCCTCACCTATTGGGTGTCAAGTTAAAAAATGTTACGTGAAACAGGTCGTACTTGGATGGAGATTGATAAACAAAAGACAAGACCATGTGGCAGTGGCGGTGCGTGGGTAAAATCACCGGGGAACCCAAACATGTTTACTCACCCTACTTGTAGAGAAACGCCAATGCCATCATCTTTGACTCTGTCATACAGTACACGCTTTCAGTTTCTGTTGTTCTTGGCAACCTGACTAAAATGCTTTGCTTGCAAGCCTAACTTCCTTTCATGGTAACGATGCGCCATGCCAGCGTGTTAATATTAGCATACTACATTTACTGTAGCTACATGTTGAACTTCTATAAAAAAAAATATTTTACCTTTATTTAACTAGGCAAGTCAGTTAAAGAACAAATTCTTATTTTCAATGACGGCCTAGGAACATTGGGTTAACTGCCTTGTTCAGAACGACAGATTTTTACCTTGTCAGCTCGGGGATTCAATCTTGCAGCCTTTCAGTTACTAGTCCAACGCTCTAACCACTAGGCTACCTGCCGCCCCTATCCTCTCAGGTCAAGGGAACAATGTATAAATGTATGGTTGGTTCACCGTTTTAATCATTGGTCAGTACGGAGAATTAAGTAAAACCACAAGTCCAAATCCCTATCTCCATCCATGTTTAATTTAGAAAAGGGATGATTTTAGCTAGCTAGCCAGCCACCGGAGAACAACGACACAACGAGATTCAACAATTCAAGTTTATTTTTTATGTCAATGACGTTTGGCTTCTGATGTGATTGGTCTGAAGACAAATCCAAACTGGCTTTCCTTGACATTTTTTTTATTGATGCGTCAGGACCATTCACAGCAGAGCTCACTCAGTTTAACTCAATGCTGATTTGCTATTATTTATTATTTATTTTTTATCAAGGGAGGCCAAATGCTCGCTGGCTTCCCTTGCAGTGAGATAGATACTCTACACATACTGAGACAGAGGGGCGCTGTTTCGTTCATGCAGATGCTTTCTCCGGTGAAATACATTCAGACGAATTCAAGGAAATTGATGAAACACCGAGAGATGAAAGATTCATTATTTTATATTTATTAGATTTTTTTCTTGGCACATTTTCTGGGGAAGCCTGGCTTCCCTTGGAATCCATGAAACATGCCAAGTGGTGCACAAAAATGCAGCAAAAAAGCTTTACCTGATCAAGCTCGTGCCAAATTAACGAAGATATCTCTCTAGAGACAGCAGGAGCGGTAGAGATACTCTCAATGATCAGCTATGAAAAGCCAACTGACATTTACTCCTGAGGTGCTGACCTGTTGCACCCTCGACAACTACTGTGATTATTATTATTTGACCATGCTGGTCATTTATGAACATTTGAACATCTTGGCCATGTTCTGTTATAATCTCCACCCGGCACAGCCAGAAGAGGACTGGCCACCCCTCATAGTCTGGTTCCTCTCTAGGTTTCTTCCTAGGTTTTGGCCTTTCTAGGGAGATTTTCCTAGCCACCGTGCTTCTACACCTGCATTGCTTGCTGTTTGGAGTTTTAGGATGGGTTTCTGTACAGCACTTTGTGACATCAGCTGTGTAAGAAGGGCTATATAAATACATTTGATTTTATTTGATAACCACATCAGCAAAGATACCACCACGTGCTCAACTGATGAAACACCATCGCAGCTGGAAGCTAGTAGGCCTATTTTTATGCAGCAGCCTCCCAATCTCGACGGAGACATCAATGACAGCGGCTTTGCTCCTCCTCTATTTCTTCCCCTCAAGTATAATTACAGTTGGCCTACCGGGTGGCGCAGTAGGCTAAGGCACTGCATCGCAGCTGTGCCACTAGAGATTCTGGGTAAGAGTCCAGGCTCTGTCGCAGCCGGCCGCGACTGGGAGAACCATGGGGTGGTGCAGATTTGGCCCAGTGTTGTCCGGGTTAGGGGGAGCGTTCGGACGGCAGGGATGTCCGTGTCCTGTTGTGCACTAGTGACTCCTGTGGCAGGCTGGGCGCAGTGCACGCTGACACGGTCACCAGGTGTATGGTGTTTCCTCTGACACATTGGTGTGGCTGGCTTCTGGGTTAAGTGGGCATTGTGTCAAAGAAGGTGTGCAGCCTAAGATCACCATGTGCATGTCAAGCGTCGGCTGGAGTGGTGTAAAGCTCGCCACCATTGGACTCTGGAGCAGTGAAAATGCGTTCTCTGGAGTGATGAATCAAGCTTCACCATCTGGCAGTCTGACGGACGAATCTGGGTTTGGTGGATGCCAGGAGAATGCTACATGCCTGGATGCATAGTGCAGGAATAATGGTCTGGGGCTGTTTATCATGGTTTGGGCTAGGCCCCTTAGTTCCAGTGAAGGGAAATCCTAGCGCTCTATACTATTCTGTGCTTCCAACTTTGTGTAAACAGTTTTGGGGATGGTCCTTTCCTGTTTCAGCATGACATTGTCCCTGTGCACAAAGCGAGGTCCATACAGAAATGTTTTTTTTTGTGATCGGTGTGGAAGAACATGACTGGCTTGCACAGAGCCCTGACGTCAACCCATTGAACACCTTGGAACTCCGACTGTGAGCCAGGCCTAATTGCCCAACATAAGTGACCTAGCTCACTAATGCTCTTCTGGCTGAATGGAAGCAAGACCCCTCAGCAATGTTCCAAAATCTAGTGATTGAAGAATGGAGGCTGTTAGCTCCAGAAGAATGGAGGCTGTTAGCTCCAGAAGAATGGAGGCTGTAACAGCAGCAAAGGGGGGGACCAACTCCATTTTAATGCCAATGATTTTGAAATTAGATGTTCGACGAGCAGGTGTCCACATACTTTTGGTCATTTTAGTGTATGCGGTTATACCATAAAAAATATATTTGTTTTACAGCACTTACAACACATGGAACAATTGTAATTGAACCTATAAAGGGTTATGTATTTAAAATAGTTACTTCTACAGTTGGATACATACTATAACAGTTTTCTTCCTGGGAAGGAGAGGACCAAAGCGCAGCGTGGTGAGTGTTCATCTTATTTAATAATAAATCCAAGCTGAACACTTCAAAATTACAAAAACAACAAATGTGAAAACAGTCCTATCTGGTGCATAGACACAAAGACAGGACACAACCACCCACAAACCCCAACACAAAACAAGCTACATAAATATGGTTCCCAATCAGAGACAATGACTAACACCTGCCTCTGATTGAGAACCATATCAGGCCATACATAGAAACGGACAAACTAGACACACAACATAGAATACCCACCCAGCTCACATCCTGACCAACACTAAAACAAGGAAAACACAAAATAACTATGGTCAGAACGTGACACATACAGTACCAAATGTTTGCAGTCACAGTCAACTGTATTGAAACCCTTAAATTGCCATATTATATACCATTCGGAATGAAGAATTTTTCATTATTATAAACTAATCTGTAAAGTCAAGTTTAGCAAAACATTTGTTTATATAGTATTATAACTGCAGATTAGTCCATTAGCAGTTCTGTAAGGAAAACCTGTAAATGTTAATGAAAGTATGATATTTAATAAATAAACACATTTCATATAAGGTTCTACATGTCACTGACTATTTCAATTGATAGCTTATGTACCAGGACCCTTCTCCTCTGCAACATAAGGGTGTGCATAAAGTATGCCTAAAAATGTCCTAAGTATTTGAGAAAGCTCACCAAACAGACCAATGTTCCGGGTTTCGATTCGTTCAATGTGTGGTTACCATCATTAGTCTGAAAAGGTGAGGTACAGTATGTCAACAATGCATTTCCATCACTCCACACCAATGAATCCATCACTCCACACCACTGAAGTCTCAGCCAACATCATGGCAGCAGTAGGACTCCTCTGGCTTGTGATCGGTGAGTATTTTGTACTGTTCAAGTAATACAAACCTTTTCAGAGAAATATTGATGTTCATTTCCTGAACATAATACTTTCCCTAAGTGTATACATTTTACCACGCAGCCACAGCCTCCATCCTTGTCAAATGTGAGGACGCAAAATATGAAGACAAAAATCAAGTATTTCTGTATCTTTTTTTGTAGTGATTATTGATTAATGTTTCATCAATACTTAATTACATCAATGTATAACATACAGTATATACCTTTAAAACACAAATGACCTTCTTAATAATAAACACACTTACATTTAGGGGAAATCCTCATTTCCACTTAAGTTCACCCCTTATTGGCATTTGTTTCTATGCAGAGATCTACCCAGCAAAGCTCTTTGGACCGTCTATTGTGACTGAAGGGGTAAATGTCCATTTTAAATGTAGCATTACTGGCATCAGACGGCCTGAGGACAAGTTAAATGTTTACCTTTGCAAGAATGGAGTTGGGATAAGAATTGCGAAGCTGGAGAAAGGTGAAAATGATGCCATTTTCACCATGAAGGATGTTACAAGAGAAGACTCAGGCAACTACAGCTGTGTGTACACCAGAGATAAACCTTTACCCAGTCACTTGAAGTCAACAGGGGAGAATTTAATAGTCTTTCATGTCGATGGAGAATGGAAAGGTAAGATTCTGTCAATATTTGTGTATAATGTATGTTTGTAATGATAAGATCGCTATCAACACGGTATATTTGTCAATTTGTTGCAGTGCAGTTTGAATATTTGTCATTTAGACACATTTTCAGCCAATATATTGCTTTGTAATGAAAGGCTACATACTCCGACTCAGCAACAAGTTAAACACCAGTGTGTACTGTACACCAGAATCTATTATATCAATGTTCTACACCTTTAAAACACAAATGACCTTCTTAGTAATAAACACACTTACATTTAGGGGAAATCCTCATTTCCACTTAAGTTCACCCCTTATTGGCATTTGTTTTTATGCAGAGATCTACCCAGCAAAGATCTTTGGACCGTCTAATGTGACTGAAGGGGTAAATGTCCATTTTATATGTAGTACTACTGGCATCAGACGGCCTGAGGACAAGTTAAATGTTTACCTTTGCAAGAATGGAGTTGGGATAAGAATTGCGAACCTGGAGAAAGGAGAAAATTATGCTATTTTCACCATGAAGGATGTTACAAGAGAAGACTCAGGCAACTACAGCTGTGTGTACACCAGAGATAAACCTTTAGAGCAGGACTGGCAGCAGCCTTGGTCCTCCTGTTTCTGACTCTTTCGTTACTGCTGTTACTGTGGAGGTGCTGGGGGATCCAAGGCTGCTGCTTTGGCCGGAAGGTTATCATACCAGCCCTAAAACCCCGGCAAACTGCCAGGTCCTCTGATAATACTTATACTGTGCGAATCCTCATCCCTGTGTTTTGAAGGATATTGCAGAGTTTAACAGGTGCTGTACCCAGTTTGGGTAAGAATATAGGAAAAATGTATGCTTAAAACAAAGTGCTATGCACATAGCCTACAGATGAATCATCTGTTTTGACACATATAAACTTTCCTAGTGCCATACTTCCCTTTTAAAAGATGAAGTGGACGATATTGTGCCTTAATTAATACATTTCCAAACACGCCAGTTAATTAAATATCTGCATAGGTTCATAGTATATCTGCATAGTTCATGGCTCTTATTATTATTTAGACTTTCTCTGAACTGAAAGACATTAAGCCAATATCAGGCTTTCCATAGACATTTGAAATATCTTCATGACTAGAAGAGTCTCCAGGCTTCCGTTATAACTGTGAATTTTGAATGAGCAAAAAATAGTAATTACACGGGCTGTTTAGTGAAACTAATCCCATCCGAATCTTCCACTGGAAAAACAGATATGCTGGTGTAATAATAACCAATGTTCTATAGTAATACTAGTCCTGCGTGAGTAGGGCTACAGGCAGATGAGGTGGATTGAGACAGCCCGTGCAATAAAACAGTTATCTCTAGCTTAAACTGACGGATGTTGCTGAGAATGTTGTTATTATGTTACTTAGATTGACGCACCGGTGTTTCAATAGACTCTAGGGCGGGCCTGGGTGACTCCAGTCCTCGGGGGCCTGATTGGTGTCATACTTTCATGATCTTCAGTTAAAAATGCATTTAGTTTAAATTAGGTGTGTTTTCTAGGGATAGAGGAAAAGTGTGACACCAAACAGGCCCCTGAGGACTGGAATTGCCCAGGCCTGCTGCTCTAGGGGTTCCCTAGGAGATATAGGAGGACATGTTCATTGCAATGGCTGGAATGGAATGAATGGAGCGGTATTAAACACATCTAACATATGGAAACCACGTTTGACTCTGTTCCATCGACTTCATTCCACCCATTACAACGAGCCTGTCCTCCTATAGCTTCTTCTACCAGCTTCCTCTGGTAACATTGACAATTCCTCTGGCCGATTATACACTCGCTACTTCCATTGAAGTTAGATTTGTCCTGTTGATGTTAAAGGGGAAGTTTAAGGGTGTGTTAGATGGTGGAGGGTTTATACCATGGCATTGACCCAATGGATACACTTAGAATAAATTCTGTCTAAATGATGATGCATCCATCTACATTTGGTCTCTATTTCAGAGGCTGCGCATGATGTGATACTGGTCAATGTAATCCGACTGATAAGTTCAGCTGTTGTGGTCATACTTCTGCTGACTGTAGTGGCTGTTAGTTCATGCTGTTCAAAAAGAGGTAATTATGATGTTGTCTCTTTTCTGAAGTAGTGATCTATAGACAGATAATAACTTTTGGTAACCCTTCCTATGAATACTCTCTTTATAATTGTTGGGGAATAATCGGAATTAGTTGGTAACATAGATAAGATGTTTTATATTCATTATATGCTTGTGAGTTACTTCTCATCAGAATGTCTATTTTTGGAAAATACTGTTGGCCGGTTGCAGTTATCTGTTCTCTGACATGGGGTCAGTTACTTGGGCCGCAGAGAGGGGAGGGGTCAAGCTTGTCTTCATATGTAAACATATCTTTTAAATCAATTATCTCTTGGCTCCACAATGTATGTGTGCCTGTCACTGTGTCTCTGTGATCTTGTCAAGGAGGGGGTATTTGATATATGCCTGTTGATAGGTTTTGTTTTATGGTCCTGAGAGCGAGAAAAGAACATAGTTTAGGAGACAAAGCTGAACGATAATTTATGGCCAATGCTGTCTGGCTATGTGTGTCTTTGCTATAAAGGATCTCAGTTGCAATGTGTAAGGACTCTCAGATAATTCATTTATAAACACTGAATTGATCTGAGAGTCACAGGGTTGTGATGGAGCTCATATAATTAAAGATGGACTTTATGATAACTCTGACTTGTTTGTGGTTTGCTCTCATGATTTGGTAAATACAGGAAATTTCCACGACATAATGCATTACAAGCATACGTACACTGAGTATAGAAAACATTAAGAACACCTTTCCATGACATAGACTGACTAGGTGAATCCAGGTGAAAGCTATTAACCCTTATTGACATCAGTTGTTAAATCCACTTCAATCAGTGTAGAAGAAGAGGAGACAGGTTAATTAAGGATTTTTAAGCCTTGAGACAATTGAAACATGGATTGTGCATGTGTGCAATTCGGAGATGTGAATGGGAAAGATAAAAGATTTAAGAGCCTTTGAACAGGGTATGGTAGTAGGTGCCAGGCACTCCGGTTTGTGTCAAGAACTGCAACGCTGTTGGGGTTTTCCACGTTCAACAGTTTCCCGTGTGTATCAAGAATGGTCCACCACCCAAAGGACTTCCAGCCAACTTGACCCAACTGTGGGAAGCATTTGAGTCCACATGGGCCAGCATCCCAGGGGAAAGCTTTCGACACCTTGTAGAGTGCATGCCCCAACTAATTGAGGCTGTTCTTAGGGCAATGGGGGGAGAGGTGTGGGTGCAATTTAATATTAGGAAGGTGTTCCTATGTTTGGTGTACTCAGTGTATAACACCTTATGAAACATGCATAAGACATTATTTCAGGCGCTAATAACTGCTCATAAGTATAACTACATTCATGAAGCATTAAATACTTGTAAACACTAGTTTTTCTGTATTCCTAAAACATGGCACAATTGCAACAAGGGATTATGCTTTTATATGTTAGTAGGGTATAAATAATCAATAGGCTTTTATTTGTCTTTTGGCAAAAAGTTATTAACATGCTAAGATATGTGTTAAGATATTTTAGAGAAAAGAGCCAAGCAGCGAGTGCCCAAGATACATACATGATTTAAGCACAGTAAGTCTATTATCGTCTCCATACTAATGTGGCACAACAAGAGATATTGAAAAGTGTAAAAAGGACCACTACAGTATGCACTGTAATCTACCAACCTAGTACAATATGACGGTGACTCTAAGCGGCAAATTAGCTTTACAGGGCCAGCCTTTTTTTGAGAAAATGTGGGAAATGAATGAGCAACCTACAATCAAATACCACCGTTACTTTTCTCAATGGCTATTTACAGTACTGTTTTTAGCTTTAGCTGCTATACATTTGTTGTAA
Source organism: Oncorhynchus clarkii lewisi (assembly GCF_045791955.1). Classification (NCBI taxonomy): domain Eukaryota; kingdom Metazoa; phylum Chordata; class Actinopteri; order Salmoniformes; family Salmonidae; genus Oncorhynchus; species Oncorhynchus clarkii. The sequence continues at coordinate 63,402,394 of NC_092152.1, forward strand.
CATTACCTGACGCTATGGGGTAGTGACGTTCACTGTAAGCAAATGAATTCTGAATATTTTGACAGTTTGTTTATTGGTACAATGCATTTTAAGAATTAAGTGTAAAATGCCTTGTTTGTATATTGAAGGAAAACTATATTGACCCAAAAGCTATCTAATGGTATTTGTTTTATTAGTGCATTGTTGAAATAGTACCAACTTGTTTTTGTCATGTCATCAATCAAGTTTTCAACATATGTAACTTTCAAAATACAGAAATCTGACCCGCATGATGCATTTTGCATCATATAATGCCAAACACAGCATCACAACACAAAATGCGTCATAAGGGTCAGATTTCAGTATTTTGAAAGTTACATATCTTGAAAACTTGATTGCTGACATGCAAAAACCTTGTGGGACTATGTCAATAATGGACTAATGAAACAAATACCAAAATGTAGTTTTTAGATGGAGTTTCTTTTTAAAAGCCATTTATTTCACACAGTTTTTGTCTATGCAAAGATACATGCGCAATTCTTCTCTTATTTGTCTTTTGTCATTTACAGTATAGCTACATGTGCAACTGTATCAGTTAGCCATATGGTGCTATGAATACAACACCTCTTCATTACTCTGATGATACACCTACTCTTGAAACTGAATGAATAAGGGATTGAATGCTTTGTTGCAAAAGTATGGCTGAATCCAAGGCTGTTTGTATCAACATTCAAGGTGAGAAAAGGGGGTAATATAGATTTTAAATGTAGCACTGTCAGCCTGGAACGACACGGGGACAAGGTTTACCTTTGCAAGAATGGAGTTGGGATAAGAATGACTCTTTTGGAGAAAGGTGAAGATGACACCATTTTCGCCATGAAGGATGTTACAAGAGAAGACAGGCAACTATAGCTGTGTTTACACCAGAGACAAACTTCTAGTCGTCATCCACGTTTACGGGGAAGAAGCTAATCTTTTGTTAATGTTTGTAATGATCAGAAAGAACGGTGAAAGGATTGCTGTGCACATTCAATATTTGTTGTGTGGTTGAATATTTTTTCTTCAGAAGCTAAAATACAGTATAAACTCTTAAAACACAAATTACGTTCTTAATAATAAATCATTTTACGCTTAGGGGGAAGTTTAAACAATCACTCAACTTCCAGTCAATGTTAACTTTTTTTGTGATGCCAGTAATGCTACATTTATTTGAAATGTAGCATTATTAGCATCACAAGAAGCTCGGACAAGGGTGGAGTTGAACATGTGCAAATGGGCAATGTAATCTGATTAGGATTGCAAAACTACCGGTATTTTAGCACAGAAATATTCAGTAATTTGTGTAATTAACAGAAAATCGATGGCAATCTACTGGTAAAATTAATAATTATATTATTTAATTAATTTAAAAAAAAATCATATATAGTAATAATTGATTATATACAGTGGGGCAAAAAAGTATTTAGTCAGCCACCAATTGTGCAAGTTCTCCCACTTAAAAAGATGAGAGAGGCTTGTAATGTTCATCACAGGTACACTTCAACTATGACATACAAAGTGAGAAAAAAAAAATCAGAAAATCACATTGTAGGATTTTTTATGAATTTATTTGCAAATTATGGTGGAAAATAAGTATTTGGTCACCTACAAACAAGCAAGATTTCTGGCTCTCACAGACCTGTAACTTCTTCTTTCAGAGGCTCCTCTGTCCTCCACTCGTTACCTGTATTAATGGCACCTGTTTGAACTTGTTATCAGTATAAAAGACACCTGTCCACAACCTCAAACAGTCACACTCCAAACTCCAATATGGCCAAGACCAAAGAGCTGTCAAAGGACACCAGAAACAAAATTGTAGACCTGCACCAGGCTGGGAAGACTGAATCTGCAGTAGGTAAGCAGCTTGGTTTGAAGAAATCAACTGTGGGAGCAATTATTAGTAAATGGAAGACATACAAGACCACTGATAATCTCCCTCGATCTGGGGCTCCACGCAGGATCTCACACCGTGGGGTCAAAATGATCACAAGAACGGTGAGCAAAAATCCCAGAACCACACGGTTCACCTAGTGAATGACCTGCAGAGAGCTGGGACCAAAGTAACAAAGCCTACCATCAGTAACACACTACGCCGCCAGGGACTCAAATCCTGCAGTGCCAGACGTGTCCCCCTGCTTAAGCCATTACATGTCCAGGCCCATCTGAAGTTTGCTAGAGAGCATTTGGATGATCCAGAAGAAGATTGGGAGAATGTCATATGGTCAGATGAAACCAAAATATAACTTTTTGGTAAAAACTCAACTCGTCGTGTTTGGAGGACAAAGAATGCTGAGTTGCATCCAAAGAACACCATACCTACTGTGAAGCATGGGGGTGGAAACATCATGCTTTGGGGCTGTTTTTCTGCAAAGGGACCAGGACGACTGATCCATGTAAAGGAAAGAATGAATGGGGCCATGTATCATGAGATTTTGAGTGAAAACCTCCTTCCATCAGCAAGGGCGTGGCTGAGTCTTTCAGCATGACAATGATCCCAAACACACCACCCGGGCAACGAATCCGATTATATGTTCAGTTGTTGTGGTCATGCTTCTACTGACTGTAGGGACTGTTAGTTACTGATGTCCATAAAAAGTAAGCTAATCATGATGTCTCTTTCTGGAAGACAAACAGAAGTAATGCACTGACAGATAAATCATTTTTCTTAAGAAATACGTGGTTATACCATATAAAATACATGTGTTTTACAGTACTTGCAACATATGGAACAATTGTAATTGAACTTACTTCTACAGTGGGATACATAAAGTATCAAATGGTTGCAGTCACAGTCAATTGAAGCTCTGGTAGGATGGGTGACAGATAGAATGTTCAATAAAGTATACAAACTGAGAATTGAATCATATCAACTGTATTGAACATATAATTAGCCAAATATATACTGTTTGTAGATGTGGAGTTTGGAAGTTTGATAAACCAATCTGTAAACAGTTAAAGTTTAGCAAGATATTTGTTTATATATTGTAACTGCAGATTAGTCCACAAGCAGTTCTGTAAGGAAAACCTGTAAATGTTAATGAAAATGTGATATTTAATAAATAAACGATATGATGATATGATATGATATGAAGTTCTACATGTTGCTGATGATTTCAATTGATAGCTTATGTACCAGGCCCCTTCTCCTCTGCAACATAAGGGTGTGACACTGTAATGACGAAATGGCTTTGTTATGACAGTATGCCTAAATATGTCCAAAGTATTTGAGAAAGCTCACCAAACAGATCAATGTTCTGGGTTTTGATTCGTACAATGTGTGGTACAGTACGTCAACATGCAATTATCTGAATCCATCACTCCACACCACTGAAGTCTCAGCCAACATCATGGCAGCAGTAGGACTCCTCTGGCTTGTGATCGGTGAGTAAGTTCTACTGTTCAAGTAATACAAAACATTTTCAGAGAAATATTGATGTTCATTTCCTGAACATAATACTTTCCCTAAGTGTATACATTTTTCCACGCAGCCACAGCCTCCATCCTTGTCAAATGTGATGACGCAAAATATGAAGACAAAAGTAAAGTATTTCTGTATCTTTTTTTGTAGTGATTATTGATTAGTGTTTCATCAATACTTAATTACATCAATGTATAACATACAGTATATACCTTTAAAACACAAATGACCTTCTTAATAATAAACACACTTACATTTAGGGGAAATCCTCATTTCCACTTAAGTTCACCCCTTATTGGCATTTGTTTCTATGCAGAGATCTACCCAGCAAAGATCTTTGGACCGCCTAATGTGACTGAAGGGGTAAATGTCCATTTTAAATGTAGCATTACTGGCATCAGAGGACCTGAGGACAAGTTAAATGTTTACCTTTGCAAGAATGGAGTTGGGATAAGAATTGCGAAGCTGGAGAAAGGTGAAAATGATGCTAATTTCACCATGAAGAATGTTACAAGAGAAGACTCAGGCAACTACAGCTGTGTGTACACCAGAGATAAACCTTTACCCAGTCACTTGAAGTCAACAGGGGAGAATTTAATAGTCTTACATGTCGATGGAGAATGGAAAGGTAAGATTCTGTCAATATTTGTGTATAATGTATGTTTGTAATGATAAGATCGCTATCCACACGGTATATTTGTCAATTTGTTGCAGTGCAGTTCGAATATTTTTCATTCAAACACATTTTCAGCCAATATATTGCTTTGTAAAGAAAGGCTACATACTCCGACTCAGCAACAAGTTAAACATCAGCGTTTACTGTACACCAGAGTCTAATTTATCAATGTTCTTCACAGAGGGACTAAATAATATGGGAGGACAAGGCAGAGCAGGACTGGCAGCAACCTTGGTCCTCCTGTTTCTGACTCTGTCTTTACTGCTGTTACTGTGGAGGTGCTGGGGGATCCTGAAACCAAGTAAGTGAAGTGAACCTTTTCTGTTTGGTTTAGGCCAGTAATCAATTCTTAACACAGTGCGCTGGACAGCTGAAAATGCACTTTTAAAAGGCATTTTCACTGCCGTTTGCGGAGATCGCATTCACAAAATGCTGCAGATGACGGCCCAATCGGAAATTCCCTTTAAATGTCAAACAATTCATGTGGAATTTGGAATTTTGATAAATGAATCTGTTAACAGTCAAGTTTAGCAAGATATTTGTTAATATATTGTAACTGTAGATTTGTACACTCGCAGTTCATATTGACGAAACGTTGCAAATGACAGCTCAATCGGAAAGCCCCTTTAAAAATCAAGCAAGCTGTAACAAAAATCTAACGCGGAAATGATTGAATCCCAGCCTTACAATCACCATATGTGACATGGTGGGAGAACGTGAGCAAATGCTTGATGTTAATCTAAGTGTCTATGTATTGTAACACAATGGCTTAAGTAATTCCTTACTGTTGCTTTCAGTTACAGTGATAGGCATTGACCATCAACCAAGGTACTGTATATCAAACCTACCAAATGAAAATAAAATACTACTACTTGATTTATCAATGTCCACATTGTTGAGACAGGAAATACTCATATTTTTATTCTTCCCTTAGTGAGACTCAGGATACGGATCAAACATACAGTCTAATCTCAGTTGTACCAGGTACAATATATTAGTTCATAATTTTACATTGAAAATTTTGCATCACATATTGTTCATTTTCTTAAGTTATTTAAGTACTAAGTTATACTGCATGTTTTCTGTCTTTGATTTTCATATGCTGGATGTTCTAGTCGCAGCTGGCGTAATGTAAGTTTCTCTTCGTTTGCAATCCCTCTCGTACATTTCCTTCAGTGTCAGGGACATGGATGAGGCTTATTGTTGATATTTCTCTAATTACATATTTACAGTGCCTTGCGAAAGTATTCGGCCCCCTTGAACTTTGCGACCTTTTGCCACATTTCAGGCTTCAAACATAAAGATATAAAACTGTATTTTTTTGTGAAGAATCAACAACAAGTGGGACACAATCATGAAGTGGAATGACATTTATTGGATATTTCAAACTTTTTTAACAAATCAAAAACTGAAAAATTGGGCGTGCAAAATTATTCAGCCCCTTTACTTTCAGTGCAGCAAACTCTCTCCAGAAGTTCAGTGAGGATCTCTGAATGATCCAATGTTGACCTAAATGACTAAGATGATAAATACAGTCCACCTGTGTGTAATTAAGTCTCCGTATAAATGCACCTGCACTGTGATAGTCTAAGAGGTCTGTTAAAAGTGCAGAGAGCATCATGAAGAACAAGGAACACACCAGGCAGGTCCGAGATACTGTTGTGAAGAAGTTTAAAGCCGGATTTGGATACAAAAAGATTTCCCAAGCTTTAAACATCCCAAGGAGCACTGTGCAAGCGATAATATTGAAATGGAAGGAGTATCAGACCACTGCAAATCTACCAAGACCTGCCGTCCCTCTAAACTTTCAGCTCATACAAGGAGAAGACTGATCAGAGATGCAGCCAAGAGGCCCATGATCACTCTGGATGAACTGCAGAGATCTACAGCTGAGGTGGGAGACTCTGTCCATAGGACAACAATCAGTTGTATATTGCACAAATCTGGCCTTTAAGGAAGAGTGGCAAGAAGAAAGCCATTTCTTAAAGATATCCATAAAAAGTGTTGTTTAAAGTTTGCCACAAGCCACCTGGGAGACACACCAAACATGTGGAAGAAGGTGCTCTGGTCAGATGAAACCAAAATTGAACTTTTTGGCAACAATGCAAAACGTTATGTTTGGCGTAAAAGCAACACAGCTCATCAGCCTGAACACACCATCCCCACTGTCAAACATGGTGGTGGCAGCATCATGGTTTGGGCCTGCTTTTCTTCAGCAGGGACAGGGAAGATGGTTAAAATTGATGGGAAGATGGATGGAGCCAAATACAGGACCATTCTGGAAGAAAACCTGATGGAGTCTGCAAAAGACCTGAGACTGGGATGGAGATTTGTCTTCCAACAAGACAATGATCCAAAACATAAAGCAAAATCTACAATGGAATGGTTCAAAAATAAACATATCCAGGTGTTAGAATGGCCAAGTCAAAGTCCAGACCTGAATCCAATCGAGAATCTGTGGAAAGAACTGAAAACTGCTGTTCACAAATGCTCTCCATCCAACCTCACTGAGCTCAAGCTGTTTTGCAAGGAGGAATGGGAAAAAATTTCAGTCTCTCGATGTGCAAAACTGATAGAGACATACCCCAAGCGACTTACAGCTGTAATCGCAGCAAAAGGTGGCGCTACAAAGTATTAACTTAAGGGGGCTGAATAATTTTGCACGCCCAATTTTTCAGTTGTTGATTTGTTAAATAAGTTTGAAATATCCAATAAATGTCGTTCCACTTCATGATTGTGTCCCACTTGTTGTTGATTCTTCACAAAAAAATACAGTATTATATCTTTATGTTTGAAGCCTGAAATGTGGCAAAAGGTCGCAAAGTTCAAGGGGGCCGAATACTTTCGCAAGGCACTGTACATGTAGGAGTATGAAGTTCATTTTCTGTTTCTGTAGCTCTCCAACTGATCCTACAGGAAATGAGGCACTGCACAGTGTAATAACTAGAGGTGGGTACTAAAAAAGAAACAAGTAGAATAGAATACGTAACATGATGGGTTACAAAGGTAGGTTCATGTCATACCTATTTTTATCTGTTGTCTGTTATACTGACGTAGAGGCAGCCCTGAGCATCCCACGTAACCAGACACTACACAGGTTGATGAATGTTTAGCCACATACACACAGAGACCAACAGGCCTGCAGACAGAGGAAGACAATGTGAGCAAAGACTCATAACACAACTCAAGTCCCACAAAACTCAAACTACAGTCCAATGAGGTAGCTATATTTATATAAAGATGCACTTAACTGTAGCGATTTGGTTTCCCACAGACACTAAATTCTCAGAACACTCAGTTAACTTTCTCTACATTCAGTATCCAGCATGATTGACTAAATCTAGCAACCTCTCCCCTCAGTGAAAAGACCAGAACAGCAGGGGGAAACTGCCATCTATGCCAAAGTGACCAAAACAAAGAAGGAGAAAGAAAAACAGGACCCTGTGTACAGCCTGCTGAACAGAGAGGACACCATGATACTTTAGTAGTGCTATACTGTAATGCTATATAGTAGTGCTATACAGTAGGGCTATTGTCACGCCCTGACCTTGGATATTTCTGTTTTATTGATATTTTGGTTAGGTCAGGGTGTGACTAGGGTGGGTACGCTAGTTTTTGTGTTGTCTAGGGTTTTTGTATGTCTAGGGTTGTTGTAGGTCTAGGGGTTTTTGTATCTCTATGTTTGCCTGATATGGTTTTCAATCAGAGACAGCTGTTTATCGTTGTCTCTGATTGGGGATCAGCCATTTCCCCTTTGTGTTTCGTGGGATCTTGTCTATGTGTAGTTGCCTGTCAGCACTCGTTTGTATAGCTTCACGTTTCGTTTTGTTATTTTGTTAGTTTGTTCAGTGTTCATTCTTTAAATAAATAAGAATGTACACACACCACGCTGCGCCTTGGTCCGATCCTTATAATGAACGTGACAGCTATATAGTAGTGCTATACAGTAGGGCTATACAGTAGGGCTATACAGTAGGGCTATACAGTAGGGCTATACAGTAGGGCTATATAGTAGTGCTATATACTAGGGCTATATAGTAGGGCTATACAGTAGGGCTATACAGTAGGGCTATACAGTAGGGCTATACAGTAGTGCTATACAGTAGGGCTATATACTAGGGCTATATAGTAGTGCCTTACAGTAGTGCCTTATAGTTGTGCTATATAGTAGTGCTATATAGTAGTGCTATACAGTAGGGCTATACAGTAGGGCTATACAGTAGTGCTATACAGTAGGGCTATATACTAGGGCTATATAGTAGTGCCTTACAGTAGTGCCTTATAGTTGTGCTATATAGTAGTGCTATACAGTAGGGCTATACAGTAGGGCTATACAGTAGTGCCTTATAGTTGTGCTAAATAGTAGTGCTATATAGTAGTGCTATACAGTAGGGCTATACAGTAGGGCTATACAGTAGGGCTATACAGTAGTGCTATACAGTAGGGCTATATACTAGGGCTATATAGTAGTGCCTTACAGTAGTGCCTTATAGTTGTGCTATATAGTAGTGCTATATAGTAGTGCTATGCAGTAGTGCTATACAGTAATGCTGTATAGTAGTGCTATACAGTAGTGCTATACAGTAGTGCCTTATAGTTGTGCTATACAGTAGTGCTATACAGTAATGCTGTATAGTAGTGCTATACAGTAGTGCTATACAGTAGTGCCTTATAGTTGTGCTATATAGTAGTGCTATATAGTAGTGCTATACAGTAGTGCTATACAGTAATGCTATACAGTAATGCTGTATAGTAGTGCTATATAGTAGTGCTATACAGTAGTGCTATACAGTAATGCTGTATAGTAGTGCTATACAGTAGTGCTATACAGTAGTGCCTTATAGTAGTGCTATACAGTAGTGCTATACAGTAGTGCCTTATAGTTGTGCTATACAGTAGTGCTATACTGTAATGCTATACTGTAGTATATGACATGTGAATAGAGTCTGAGGATATTAATACTGTACACCTAGGCGTAGGCCAAGATGTGTTTTTTAAATACTGATTTGGTTTTGAACTTCATTTGATGCAGTCTGCAGTCTGGGTACTATCTTTGAGCCTAGTAAAGATGTAGGTGACATTATTCAACCTTTTATTCAATAAAAACAAACCAAGCTTGAATAGGCTATATTAAAGCTATATTAATTCAAACTAAGTGTTAGCCAATTTTTTCCACTGGTTTGTTATGCCAACATGAAAATATGAACTAAGACACACAAATTAATAATAAGACAAGACCGAGACATACATAGAGAAAGAGATGTGGACAAAGGAGAATATGTGGCAGGCTAATGTGGTTACAGTGTTTCTATAGAAAGCTCAGTCTAATGGAAGATGGAGACAGAGCTTAGTAATAGACAAGCCGCCATCATCGTGTCTCCCAGCGGAGGGGGAGAGGGGAGGAGGAGGGGAGAGGAGGGAAAGAGTGGTAGGCTGGCTGCTCCATACAGTATTACCACTTCTCCACACACACCTTGACCCATGGGCTAGGCAGAAGAGTTTTTTTCCTTCCAGCATTTTCCATTTGCTGTCACTCTCACAAGGCGTAATCATCATAGACCCGTGTCTCACACTAGATGGCGTCACTCCTACACAATGCTTGTCCCTCAACCCATCAGTGCAGACGGCTGTCAAATATATGATGTGAGACAATACATCATAGACATGATGGAGTTATGTGACTCACAGACATGCATACACACACACACACACACAAAATAACATCTCAAAATCTGAATATTCTCTTCCCACAGGTACTCCAGCTACTATAGTATCAGGGGTATGGATGCTGCTTATTAGAGAAGCTCTCAACACACACATACAGATACACACATGCTCCTCCATCCCTATTAACCCTGCCATTAAACCTGAAGCAACCGCCTTAAGTTACCTTAGTTAGACGTATGGCTGAGGCAGACTCGCTGCTAGCCACTGTCTGTGGGGAGAGAAAAAGAGAGAACAACATCAGTGTGCTGGATCTATATAGGTAGAGCTGCTAGGGCAGGGCTTGCAGTGTAGACACTTGGCTGTGGATAGGCTACAGGCTGCAGGCAGTGTGCTGCTGGGGAAGATACCTGATAGTGATTAGTGATCAGACTCTTCTGGGAGAGAGAGGGGGGCTGGCTTTCTGGAGGAGGTTGAGGAGGAGGAGGAGGCGAAGGAGGAGAGAGAGGAGAGAAAGGGGAGCTGGTTTTCTGGAGGAGGTTGAGGAGGAGGAAAAGGAGGAGAGAGAGGAGAGAGAGCGTGCTACCGTTCATTTAGAGGCAGCAGCAAGAGACTGAAGCATTGTCTGTCTGAGCTGAGGCAGGGCTGCATGGAATGGAGGAAAACTAGAGAGCAGCGCTGCTTGTCTGTCTGCCGACACACTGTCTGGACTCTCACGCTGCATTCAGGATAGATTGTGTGTTGAGTGGATGATAGGAATAGAGGATGCAGGTCTGATGTGCACAGTATGTCTGTTTGTGATCATATGTGAATGTGTTTGTGCGTGTTCACTACATCCAAGCAGGTGAGTGTAATGTGTTCGCATGTACACTGTTGTGCATGTGTGTATTTGTGAAATGTGTAAGATGAAATGTGTGTGTTTGCAAATGTGCAAATTAGTTTCTATGTGTATGCAGTGCGTATCTGTATCCATGTTTGTGTGTACATGTAAGGTATCTAAACGGATGCATACATATCCCATAACTTCCTCTGTTTGTGCACTGTGTTGTGCTGTGTTTTCCTAGACTCTAGTTGTGTTGTAGTCATGGCTGCCTGAGGGACTGCTCCCTGGCTGTGTGGATCTGGAGCCCCCTCTGATATCATGCTGAGAGTTGGGCCAGCGGCCACCACTCTACTCCTGCTGCTGTCATACTGCTGCTGCCACCTGTGTCACTCTCTGGGTAAGTTCTCCTCACAGTACCACCGTGGAGGACATGAAAGACACTCTCAGAGTGATGGGCCATCAGAGATGTTATCAGTCTGAGAGATACCCACTCTGCACAACTAGGATCATCTACTGGGAACAGATAAGGAGATGAGCAGCAGGGCAGATGGAAAATCTGAGGGTGGGAGATAGTGAAGAGGCAACACCAGCTGAGACTAATATTAAATTAAAAGAGGAACTGATGAGGGATGGTCATTAACAGATGGGCTGAGTAATGTCAGTATGACCACTCAATATATTCAAACCTAATTTCCCTTTTAAGTAGATTTCTAATCAAAGTGTATGGTCTCAGAGACTTTGCCAACCTTTGTTATGAAAGTGAGTGATTTGGTTTCCTGCTCTCAGTTAATTCAGTATATATGATACGCAGCCCTGTCTGGTTTAGTGCAGTAATTTCCTGTGGTTGGTGACCTTCTGTTCAGCTGGGAGAGGTGATGAGCTGAATAAGGGAATAAATATCTCTATTAACGACTTGGGGAAAGAACCTCAGAGTTCTAATAACTCTGTCCAGTCAATATCAGAAATATAAGCTGGCCAGCCCAGATAGCTCCACACGGCTGCCTCCTCCATGCCAACCTGCGCAGAAACAGGGTTGATTCTCGTTTGACGCTCACTGTAATTGGTTTTGAATAAGAGCGTGAGCGTCTGCTAAATAACTAAAATGGAAACATGTAATGGAGCTCCTCTTATGAAATTCTGTCCTTCGTTAGCAGACTGGGTTAAATAACATAGGCTGTGTAGACAGCAGAAGAGGGTTAGGAGATGTGTAAGGTCACATATTTTAATCTGTCATCTCTTGGGGTGTTTTTGTAAACCCCACATTTTCGAGGTGACTCATAAAATATTCACATCTTTCATCAGTACAGTACACAGCCAGGGATCCTCTGGAGAGATAGACTGGCCCAATGCCTCACTGGCCACACAATCAGGTTACACTAATTGTAGATACAGTACCTTTCAAAAGTTTGGGGTCACTTACAAATGTCCTTTTTTTAAATAAAAGCCATTTTTTTGTCCATTTAAATAACATAAAATTGATCAGAAGTACAGTGTAGACATTGTTAATGTTGTAAATTACTGTTTTAATGGAATATCTACATTGGCGTACAGAGGCCCATTATCAGCAACCATCACTCCTGTGTTCCAATGGCACGTTATGTGAGCTAATCCAAGTGTATTATTTTAAAAGGCTAGTTCATTAGAAAACCCTTTTGCAATTATGTTAGCACAACTGAAAACTGTTATTCTGATTAAAGAAGCAATAAAACTGGCCTTCTTTAGACTAGTTGAGTATCTGGAGCAACAGCATTTGTGGGTTCGATTACAGGCTCAAAATGGACAAAAACAAATAACGTATTCTTCTTCTGAAACTCGTCAGTCTATTCTTGTTCTGAGAGATGAAGGCTATTCCATGCAAGAAATTGCCAAGAAACTGAAGCTCTTGTACAATGCTGTGTACTACTCCCTTCACAGAACAGCTCAAACGGTCTCTAACCAGAATAGAAAGAGGAGTGGGAGGCCCCGGTGCACAACTGAGCAAGAGGACAAGTACATTAGAGTGTCTAGTTTGAAAAACAGAACTCTACTGGCAGCTTCATTAAATAGTACCCGCAAAACACGAGTCTCAAAGTCAACAGTAAAGAGGCGACTCCGGGATGCTGGCCTTCTAGGCAGAGTTCCTCTGTCCAGTGTCTGTGTTCTTTGCTTTTCTTTTTATTGGCAGTCTGAGATGTGGCTTTTTCTTTGCAACTCTGCCTAGAAGGCCAGCAGAAGAAAGGTCTTTGTTTCTGGCCATTTTGAGCCGGTAACCGAACCCACAAATGCTGATGCTCCAGATACTCAACTAGTCTAAAGAAGGATAGTTTTATTGCTTCTTTAATCAGAACATCAGTTTTCAGCTGTGCTAACATAATTGCAAAAGGGTTTTCTAATGATCAATTAGAGCGCCTATGTAGATATTCCATTAAACATTTGTATTTATTTTATTTCACCTTTATTTAACCAGGTAGGCTAGTTGAGAACAAGTTCTCATTTACAACTGCGACCTGGCCAAGATAAAGCAAAGCAGTTCGACAAATACAACAACACAGTTACACATGAAATGAACAAACATACAGTCAATAATACAGTAGAAAAAGTATATATACAGTGTGTGCATATGAGGTAAGATAAGGGAGGTAAGGCAATAAATAGGCCATTGTGGCGAAGTAATTACAATATAGCAATTAAACACTGGAATGGTAGATGTGCAGAAGATGAATGTGCAAGTAGAGATACTGGGGTGCAAAGGAGCAAGATAAATAAAGAAATACAGTATGGGGATGAGGTAGTTGGATGGGCTATTTACAGATGGGCTATGTACAGGTGCAGTGATCTGTGAGCTGCTCTGACAGCTGGTGCTTAAAGCTAGTGAGGGAGATATGGGTCTCCAGCTTCAGTGATTTTTGCAGTTCGTTCCAGTCATTGGCAGCAGAGAACTGTAAGGAAAGGCAGCCAAAGAGGAATTGGCTTTGGGGGTGACCAGATATACCTGCTGTAGTGCGTGCTACGAGTGGGTGCTGCTATGGTGACTAAAATCTTCCATTTCCAGCTACAATATTAATTTACAACATTAACAATGTCAACACTGTATTTCTGATCAATTTGATGTTATTTTAATGGACAAAAAATTAGCTTTTCTTTCAAAAACAAGGAAATGTCTAAGTGACCCCAAACTTTTGAACATAGTGTAAGACTGAGCATTTATAACACAATCTATACACTGAATTAGATATATTGTGAAGGGTTGGGAAGTGGTCTTTAGATTGTGTTTATCATTCTATCATGACAATGCATGCTGAATTGTTGCTCCACTACAGAAATCAAAGGAAGCAACTATAATGTAGTCCATGTATGTAATGCCCTTGCTCTGTGAGGATTTTCCAGTTGTGCAGACTCTGATTTGATATAGATGTCTTTGCTCAGTTTAAATTAACAGTGTCCCGTGGTTCTCAGCATAAATAAATCTTATATAAAAAGTATTACTTAGCTCATTGCTAAGTTACTACTTGTAATGACATACAATAGATGATGGTTGTACTGTAGGTGTTATATGACACATTGTTGGATCATATTTATATTGGCTTTCACAAAGGGTAGTGTTCAGAATCTCCCAGAGAAGCCAGACATGAAGCAGGATTTCCTGCAGGAAGCTGTGCTGAGAGACAGAACGTGTAAAGATGACGAATCTGCTAATCCCAGTGATATTGACTGAGGAGGTCTAAGAATGCTGCTATTGATCCTGAGCCTGAGGATGACACAGGGGTGTTAACTGTAGTCGGCCCCGCATTGGGCCTGTCATCCTCAGGTAAATTTACAGCCATATTGAACGCACATAAAATAAGCCCATAAGCACGAATGATTTAAGAGAATTGTGTCCCTCAAGAATTTAATCAATACTTCTTCATTTTCTCTGAGCTGGAGAGCTGTTTCCAGCAGTAATACAGCAACGTTACATCCTTCGTTTGAACTAAAGTGCTGAATATAATAATTGAATCCTGAGATTTGCTTGTGCTTAATTCTGCATTTACAGAGGCTAACTCTAGATTTCCCTCCCAGTCAGCAGTTGTATGTGGACTAGAGTGACGGCTGATGTCTTTAATATGAAAGGTGCACCTTCGGTCTCTCTCTGTCTAAAAACCCAGCTAGTCCTTAGGGGGCACAAAGACCTCACTGTGTCCTTCACACATAAAACGCTTCCTCTATCTAAAGCTCCACCCTCTAGCCTTTCTCTCCATCATCAACCCCCCTAGGGCCTACACCACCAGGCTGTCATGGATACCAGCATGCCACAGAGGCCAGCTGATGCACTGATACAATGAGGTATCCATCAACCACAGTCACAACATCAGATCCATCTGTAATGAAGTTATGGAGAGTGAAACTCATTGGGGCTTCCTTCCTCATAATCCAGATAGAAAACACACGGAGACAAATGAAATTAGACCAGAGCGGGGGATGACTGACTGAGGATTTACAGAGAGAGACACTAAATAGAACAGAGCTGATAGGAAGAAACACATTAGTGTTGGATGATGGTAGGAGGCTAACTAGGCAGCCCACACTATTGAAACCTTCCCACCTGACACTAGTGGTGGCATCACACACATGGAACAATGGAGTCATATTTAATCTCTCCATGTCTATGCAGCCGGCAGACAGTGAGTCATCAATTACGGAGGAAATTGGTGCACAAATGCAACAATCTTTAGTTTATACTGTGCCAAACCTTCATTAGCTTTTAAAGGTTTGGACAGCCTTTTATTGCCTGAACCCCAGCCAAGTGACTCTTACCTTTAATCACTGTTAGATTGTTTATAGGCCTACTTCCATGGTGAAGAACTGGGGATGAAGCACCACTCTGTATTGGTAGCAGAGGAGTCTTGTCCAGGGAGGAAGAGGATGATTAATTTGATGGAAAAAACAATAAAACATATTGTAAATAAAATTACACCTCTGTTATACACACCAACATATCTGATCAAACATGCTAGTTTGCAGAGAATTCTAACAGGAAGGACACACTTGACCTTGGTCTCCTTCCATGAGGAGTGGAAAACACCAAATCATGAATAAAAGGTATTGACTATGTTGCCATGACAAAGTGACAGTTAGCTTTCTTCCTCTCTAGATAGTGAATGTCTGGTCCTGGTCTGAGGGTAAACATGGACCAGAGATGTGATTGCCATGATGCTGAGAGCCCTGGGGTGATTTCCTGCACGTTAAACTGGAGATTGATGGGGTTATTGACAAAGTGTCAGGTGCCAGGGACTATGAATCATTGTCAATGTGCTTTAGCTGGGCTGAACAATGGCCATGAGCTGTTACCAGGATAATGCCCCCTGTTAACACGTCGCTGACATGATGCAGGCTAATGTGGTGTTTCCCTGCCTCTATAGGAATCCCTAAACTGTCCTCCTATGCCAAGACAGAGGACAAACTGTTCAAGAACCTCTTCAGAAACTACCAGAAATGGGTGAGGCCTGTGGAATACCTCAACGGCACAGTACGGGTCAGATTTGGACTGGCCATCTCCCAGCTAGTGGACGTGGTGAGAAAAATAGGATTATTATGGGATATTGTGGTTTGTGTCTTCCTGATGATTATTTTGATGTTTGTCAATCCAAGCTGGACTTTCAAGGCAAATAATCAGTGGAGGAAAAAGTACTCAAGTGTCATACTTGAGTAAAAGTAAAGATACCTTAATGGAAAATGACTCAAGTAAAAGTGAAAGTAACCCAGTAAAATACTAAAAGTCTAAAAGTATTTGTTTTAAAATATACTTAAGTATCAAAAGTATAAACCATTTTAAATTCTTTAAATTAAGCATCCCGGATGGCGCAGTGGTTAAGGGTGCTGTACTGCAGCGCCAGCTGTGCCACCAGAGTTCATGCCCAGGCTCTGTCGTAACTGGCCACGACTGGGAGGTCTGTGGGGCGACGCACAATTGGCCTAGCGTGGTTAGGGAGGGGTTGGCCGGTAGGGATATCCTTGTCTCATTGTGCACCAGTGACTCCTCTGGTGGGTCGGACGCAGTGCTTGCTAACCAAGGTTGCCAGGTGCACGGTGTGTCCTCCGACACACTGGTGTGGCTGGCTTCCGGGTTGGATGCGTGCTGTGTTAAGAAGCAGTGCGGCTTGGTTGGGTTGTGTATCGGAGGACGCATTACTTTCAACCTTTGTCTCTCCCGAGCCCGTACGGGAGTTGTAGCGATGAGACAAGATAGTAGCTACTAACAATTGGGGTAAAACCGAAAAAATTAAGCAAACCAGACGGCACTGTTTTTTTTTTTTTTTTTTTAGTGAGGCATTCAGATCAATGGCAGTAGGGAAGACCAGCGATGTTGTCATGTTCATCATAACGAGGAGACCAAGGCGTGATAAGAATACATTCTTCTTTTAATTAAACGAACAACAAACTGACCGTGACGCTACAATAACAAGTGCTGACAGGCAACTACATATAGACAATAACCCAACAAACCAAAATTGCAAATGGCAACCTAAATGGCTCCCCAATCAGAGACAACGGATAAACAGCTGTCTCTGATTGGGAACCAATTCAGGCCACCATAGACCTATAATAAACCTAGACTGACAAACACCACTAGATATACAATAACCCCTAGACAGGACAAACAGGCATACCCATCCTCGTCACACCCTGACCTGACCAAAATAATGCATAAAACATAGAAAACTAAGGTCAGGGCGTGACAGATGTTTTCTTCTAAGTGTGTGCATTGGACCATTTTCCTGTCCTGCTAAGCATTCAAAATGTAATGATTACTTTTGGGTGTCAGGGAAAATGTATTGAGTAAAAAGTACATTATTTTCTTCAGGAATGTAGTGAAGTAAAAGTAAAAGTAATCAAAAATAAAAACAGCAAAGTACAGATACCCCAAAAAACTACTTGAGTAGTTTAAAGTATTTTTTACTTAAGTACATTACATCACTGCAAAGAATATATCACTATAAATACATTTAGACTCATTTACATTCTGTTTTTTAACACATTTACAAACTGTATAACAACACAAAGGTACAGATACAACCTTTACAGTATGCTCTCCCCATTACAGGACGAGAAGAACCAGCTGATGACAACCAATGTGTGGATGAAACAGGCAAGATCTTAAACATATTTGGGGGGGTATAGGGTAATGGGGCGGCAGGGTAGCCTAGTGGTTAAGGCGTTGGAGTAGTAACCAGAAGGTTGCAAGTTCAAATCCCCAAGCTGACAAGGTAAAAATCTGTCGTTCTGCCCCTGAACAGGCAGTTAACCCACTGTTCCTAGGCCGTCATTGAAAATAAGAATTTGTTCTTAAATAAATAATTAAGTGATATTACCTGAGAAGCCAGTGTTTGGAGGATAAATTAGCACGGGGGTTGTTAGGCCTGAGTCGAGTGCTGAGTCGATATGTCCTCCAATCACCGTCTTTGAGGGCATTGTCACCTTTATACAACATATGATTAGCATATTTTAATTAAAAAGTTATTTTGAGGAATTTATTCATACTATTTCATCGTTCCACAAGATATAGTCCTGACACAAATCTAGGTGTTTCTACCCAAGCCGGCTGGTTCTATCTATTCTATCGGTTTGGTTCTCAGAGACGTGACCCAGTTGTTAAGTATTTTTGTTCTGTATCTATGGACGCGACCCAGTCGTTCGTTTAAGCTGTTTTCTAGTGACATTTATTTGGATACATCCATAACAATGATGATGCGCGATTTCACCTGTCATAGAAAATGTGCTCGCTCGTCAGAACGCTATTGTTCAGAGGAGTTAGCCAACAACAAAGCTAACACAATCACTTCAAACTGAAGCTGGAAAGACCGCAAACTAGCTGCACTTCATTTATTTGACCTGTTTCTAATGACATTTCTTTGTATATATCCCCCAAAAAATTGACTGGCTGAGAAAAGCTGCCTGCTTGTCCGTCTTGTCCCTACTCCCGACCCCTACACGTTCATTACTATGGGACAGCTGGAGATCAAATTTCAAAATTAAATAATGGTACGAATGTCAGAGAGACAAATTGAAAACCAAATGCTAGTCTAAAAGAAATGGGAGACAATGTCTAGGTGCTTTTTACATTGGAGGTCATGTTTATAAATTGTCTGGCTGGGCTGATGAGACAGTGGATTGCAGAGTGAGATTGAACAGTGCAAATAGGCATTTCAACGTCACAGCTTTAGCCGGTGGTAACTTGTGGAATAGACACCGACTGGAATGCGGTTTTAACCAATCAGCGTCCAGGATTAGACCCACCCATTGTACAGGGTTGCAAAAAAAGTATTTAATCAGCCACCAATTGTGCAAGTTCTCCCACTTAAAGATGAGAGAGGCCTGTAAAATTTAATCATAGGTACACTTCAACTATGACAGACAAAATTAGAAAAAAAAATCCAGAAAATCACATTGTAGGATTTTTAATGAATTGATTTGCAAATTATGGTGGAAAATAAGTATTTGGTCAATAACAAAAGTTTATCTCAATACTTTGTTATATACCCTTTGTTGGCAATGACAGAGGTCAAACGTTTTCTGTAAGTCTTCACAAGGTTTTCACACACTGTTGCTGGTATTTTGTCCCATTCCTCCATGCAGATCTCCTCTAGATCAGTTATGTTTTGGGGCTGTTGCTGGGCAACATGGACTTTCAACTGCCTCCAAAGATTTTCTATGGGGTTGAGATCTGGAGGCTGGCTAGGCCACTCCAGGACCTTGAAATGCTTCTAACGAAGCCACTCCTTCGTTGCCCGGGCGGTGTGTTTGGGATCATTGTCATGCTGAAAGACCCAGCCACGTTTCATCTTCAATGTCCTTGCTGATGGAAGGAGGTTTTCACTCAAAATCTCACGATACATGGCCCCATTCATTCTTTCCTTTACACGGATCAGTCGTCCTGGTCCCTTCACAGAAAAACAGCCCCAAAGCATGATGTTTCCACCCCCATGCTTCACAGTAGGTATGGTGTTCTTTGGACGCAACTCAGCATTCTTTGTCCTCCAAACACGACGAGTTGAGTTTTTACCAAAAAGTTATATTTTGGTTTCATCTGACCATATGACATCCGCCCAATCTTCTTCTGGATCATCCAAATGCTCTCTAGCAAACTTCAGACATTCAGACACAAACTTCTCATTTTGTCTGTCATAGTTGAAGTGTACCTATGATGACAATTACAGGCCTCTCTCATCTTTTTAAGTGTGAGAACTTGCACAATTGGTGGCTGACTAAATACTTTTTTGCCCCACTGTATAATTCACAACACTCTACAGCAGTGGTTCCCAACCAACCTAGTACCCCCAGGGGTACTATCCAGAGGGGGTAATTGAAAAGACTCATAAGTCCATAGGGTTACATGCACATAAGCGGGTACTTCAGGGGTACTCCAGGCAAAGCAAAATTCAGTTGGGAGTACAATAACCAAAAAAGGTTGGGAACCACTGCTCTACAGCAGCGTCAGCTAGACATACAAAGGCGACATGACATTTAGAGTAACAATCAACCTCCCTTCCCCCTGCATGTCCCCTTGTTCTGGTGGCATTTCACGAAAAGCTCACATCTTCATTTCTCCCCACCCTCCTCCACCTTCCCTTGTGCCCACACGAGCCACCCACTTTGCAACTCCCGCCCCCCGGCATCCTGCCTTGCCACCCAGCCCTCTTGGCAGCTTAATTCATATCCTCTGACTGCATCGGCTCTCTGCAGCCAGGGAATCATCACTCCAGACCAGGGTCTGCAGCTCAGCCTCTCCCAAGTCTGCCACAATGACAAACAACTCCATGCAAATCAGAGGACAGAGGGCAATAGCTAACATGGCCACAGTGGTGGAAAAAGTACTAAATACTCATACTTGAGTCAAAGTAAAGATACCTTAATAGAAAAAGACTCAAGTAAAAGTGAGTCACCCAATAAAATACTACTTCAGTAAAAGTCTAAAAGTATTTGGTTTTAAATATACTTAAGAATCAAAAGTAAATGTAATTGCTAAAATATACTTAAGTATCGAAAGTAAAAGTATGAATAATTTAAAATTCCTTCTATTAAGCAAACCAGACGGCACAATTTATTTTACAGATAGCCAGGGTCACACTCCAACACTCAGACATTGTTTACAGATAAAGCATTTGTGTTTAGTGAGTCCGCCAGATCAGAGGCAGTAGGGATGACCAGGGATGTTCTCTTGATAATTGTGCGAATTGGACCATTTTCTGCCCTGCTTATAACGAGTACTTTTGGGTGTCAGGGAAAATGTATGGAGTAAAAAGTACATACTTTTCTTTAGGAATGTAGTGAAGTAAAAGTAAAAGCTGTCAAAAATACGTATAAATAGTAAAGTAAAGTTCAGATACACCCAAAAAATACTGAAGTAGTACTTTACACCACTGCATGGCCACATCTATTTGTCAGCGGTGAATG
Organism: Oncorhynchus clarkii lewisi; assembly: GCF_045791955.1. Taxonomy (NCBI): domain Eukaryota; kingdom Metazoa; phylum Chordata; class Actinopteri; order Salmoniformes; family Salmonidae; genus Oncorhynchus; species Oncorhynchus clarkii. Next base: position 63,423,403 of record NC_092152.1, read on the forward strand.
AGGACATAAGGTTGTCTCTGTCCACGTCAGTGCTTCTCTCCTACTATCTACTTTATTTGTTTCCTGTCTCCTCCCCTTCATCTACACTGATTGAAGTGGATTTAACAAGTGACATCAACAAGGGATCATAGCTTTCACCTGGATTCACCTGGTCAGTCTATGTCCTGGAAAGAGCAGGTGTTCTTAATGTTTTGTACACTCAGTATATAGTGTAGTGCAATCAAATGTCTCTCATGAGGAGAAAAGTAATTCATGGCGAGCTCCAGCAGCAGTCTTGTCAAATGGATCTGCTTGTAAAAAGAGATGACTCATCCCCCTCTCTCTCTCTCTCTCCTGTTTAGGAATGGTTGGACATGAAGCTACGCTGGGACCCTGGTGACTACCTGGGCATCACTAACATCAGAGTCCCCTCGGACTCCATCTGGATCCCAGACATTGTGCTCTATGACAAGTAAGTACCATGCCCAACAGACTGCCAACAGTAGAACAAAAGATGGCACTGATATTGAACTAACACTTTCGGTGCAATATAATCTCCACATTAGGGTTGCAAAGGGAGGGTATATTACCAGTGCTTGACTTGGGCCGTAGCTGTCCGGAACGCCGTACTAGCACAACGTACAGCTCCTCTTTAAAAACAAAGTTGCCTTTCGCTGGCCCAGATTCACACACCGAGCCAAAAAAGGTTGATCAAATCTGAATGAAGGTGGGATCTTCATTGAATAGCAATGGCGAGTTTCTGCTTTGTTCAAGTTTATTTGTCGCTAGTCTCTGAATCTGTGAGTGCCAATATAGGCTGTTCGAGATAGCGCAGATTGAAAAAGTGCTAGGCTGAATGGCATGAATCCTGCTCCAAATTGTCAAATGAGGGTTTGTAAGGTAATGAAAAGTAATGGAAATTAGTTGAATAACTGTTTCTAATGTAATTTAAAAAAGCACACTTTTAAATATGGTCAATCAATAAAAATAACTACATATCAGCCATTATCGGAATGAATGTCTGTGGTGTTGCGTGTGTGCCAGTGTGGTGTTGCGTGTGTGCCAGTGTGGGGTTGCGTGTGTGCCAGTGTGGTGTTGCCCGAGGAGAGAGAGCGCGACATTCCAGCAGCAGGTATTCCATAATGACAGACAGACTAACTAGATCACCAATTCAAAATGTAACTTGTAGCAGTTATCTCGCTAGTTATCTAACTTATAGCTAACTAAGCATTCATTTCGTTGTTGCCTTTCCACCGGCACTGTAGAGCCTATCTGCAATGTTAAACAACTGGGATTCCCCTCTATTAGTAGACATGTAATTGCGACAACGTAAAAATATTCTAAGAAATTGACAAATACATTTTTGTGCATAGATCTCCCTCAAAACATAAATATTTGTGCCTTATATATAAACAGGTCTAGTTAATACCTTGCTTTGAAGAAGCCTACCTTATCCATTTGTTGAATGAGATAATAATTTTATAGAGACAAAAGTATTTGGTTGTAATGTTGAAAAAGCCAAGCCTGCACACCCTGCTCTCCAGATAGAGAGTTGACCACATGTTGACAACATGTGACTAACAGTCCTTCTCTATCTGGGGGGCTAAGTGCTTTGATCAAGGGCACAACAGCAGGAGAAAGACGTGGTAGGTCTACATGAAATCAGACACTTCATCTTTCCAGTGTCAATAATACTTACTTTTTCATGTAAACTATAATAATAGTCATGATTTTTTTTTAGTTATAGGTCATATAGAAGTAATGGAAAATGAGTTTAATCCACTAACAGTGAATAATCAGAGGTCTCTATAACATAATCTCTAATGTACCGGCTTGGAATAATACAGCTCCTACACTACTTCCATCCCAAGTCAAGCACTGCATAATACTGGAAACTTTCTAAGTTTACCAGTAAACTACCAGAATTTTGGTATGTTTCATGGATTTTATGTAATCTATTACAAGACATCTAGTGGCCCTTTTGGGTACTTCAGATTATCACAGGTGTCTGTAACAATCTCTGGCCCTCTGTGGCTGTTTTTACACAGGAAGCCGAATTCTGATATTTTTTCTACTAATTGGTCTTTTGATCAATCACATCAGATCTTTTCACATCAGATCTTTTTCAGAGTTGATCTGATTGTTCAAAAGACCTATTAATTAAAACAATCGGAATTGTGTAAATGCAGTCACAAAATAGAATGACAAAGCTGTAAAACATTAACCTAAATATAAACCATAAACTTAGTGAATACCATTGGTGTTTAGTATGAGGGTTTCAACATTTTTTACTGTGCCAGTATGTGTTTGTTGTCAGTGTTTTGGCGTCAAACTGGTGGCAGTTGTGTTGCAGAGTTAATTGAAAAGAATGCTTTTGTTGATTAAATGCCTTTTTGATGAATTAGGTTATTTTCTCTTGAACCGTATGGTCTATCTACTAGAAACTCATGGACAATATGGACACAGATATAATACATTAATACTATATATTCAGAATTTTTTTTAAATACGTTTTTCAAGTATAAATTACGAAAGTTACGATAGATTGCCATAGATTGTCTGTTAAATACCAAAATTGATGATTCCAGTAACTTTGGGAAATTACCGGTAGCTTTTGCAACCCTACACAGCACAGACTATATTTTGAACAGCACAAATTCAATTAATCCAACACATCAAGAAAAGCCTGATTCAACCCCGTAGACGATAAACAGATGTTAACCCTTTCCTCTAACAGTGCCGATGGACGTTTTGAGGGCTCTGTCACCAAGGCTGTTGTCAAGTATGATGGCACCATCATCTGGACACAGCCCGCTAACTACAAGTCAGCCTGCATCATCGATGTCACCTTCTTCCCCTTTGACCTGCAGAACTGCTCCATGAAGTTTGGCTCCTGGACCTATGATGGCTCACAGGTTGTATAGCCTACACAGCATTGTGAAACAGTCTACAGTATAGTAATGACCATACAGTCTTTAATTGATGTCAGAAATGTGTTAATCTCTTGTTTATACTTTGGGGAGTTGAAGGGAAGATACGTCTGTTGATGTTTCATCTTTTCTAACCTTGTATTCATTCAATAGGTTGACATCCTCCTGGAGGACTTCCATGTAGATAAGAGGGACTACTTTGACAATGGTGAATGGGAGATAGTGAAAGCGACAGGCAGCCGTGGTCTGAGGATGGACGGTCCCTGCCACTTCCCCTTCATCACCTACTCCTTTATCATCCGTAGACTGCCGCTCTTCTACACCCTCTTCCTCATTATCCCCTGTATCGGCCTTTCCTTCCTCACCATCCTGGTCTTCTACCTTCCCTCCAACGGCGGGGAGAAGATCTCCCTGTGCACCTCTGTGCTGGTGTCCCTCACCGTCTTCCTGCTCGTGATCGAGGAGATTATTCCGTCCTCCTCCAAGGTCATCCCTCTTATCGGGGAGTACCTGGTGTTCACCATGATCTTTGTCACGCTCTCAATTGTCATCACCGTCTTCGCTATCAACATCCACCACCGCTCCTCATCCACGCACCAAGGCATGGCGCCCTGGGTGCGCCGTATCTTCCTGCACAGGCTGCCTAAGCTGCTGTGTATGCGCAGCCACGTGGACCGCTATGCTACCCCAGGCGGGGCCAGGGAAGGACTGACAGGGAGAGAGTGGGCAGGACTGGCAAGAAGAGAGGGGGTAGTAGGGGGCATTACGAAGGGTTGTTCACCAGAGTCCACCCCTCATCTCTCCTCTAGGAATAACCTGCAGGCTGCTTTGGACTCTATCCGTTACATCACCATGCATGTGGTCAAGGAGAACGAGGTCAGAGAGGTAAGATCCCATTGAGTTACAGAGAATCAGTCTGTCCCTCAGTATCAATGACAAAGTTGGCATGAGAGAATATTGTGTTTGTTTGTTATGACTTGAACACCATTCAAAATCAATTCTATAGTACTGAATTTAGGTTTTTGAAGTCTTACTGTAATTCTCTCTATATATTCATCATCTCCATACTGTATATTTGTCTCCATCCTCTGATTGTCACATGCAACTGCACCTCTGAGTGCAAAGCCCTCCCAGCCTGTGTCAACGAGGTCATGTGTTGGTGTCTGAAGGGCGTTTTGGTCTCTCTCTCCAGGTGGTGCAGGACTGGAAGTTTGTGGCTCAAGTTCTGGATCGTGTGTTCCTGTGGACCTTTCTCCTGGTCTCAGTACTGGGCTCTGCTCTGCTCTTCATCCCTGTCATCTACAAATGGGCAAACATCATCGTCCCCAACCATGCAGGCGGCAGCGGATAAGACTAAACTGAGACTAAGTGCACTGAGCACAATAATGTCAGAGACACTACAGTCAGTGCAGATAAAGAGACACTTACTCACGTGGGTGTGGGAGACCAGTTATAATTGCAATGGATTCTAGTTCCATCATGATTTTTGATTTGTGTAAATGAATGAGGGATTATTGTCTCTATGTTGCTGTATCTGTTTATAGATTAAATTAACAATCAATTGTTTTATATTCTGAAAGGAGGATACCTCCCTATAGGCATATCTTACAAAGTAAAGTATAACAATGAATACAACTCTCCAGGTTACTGTCTTTCTTGCCTCTGAAAAACAGGCTTCTCACAGTTAAGGAGACAGGATTATGGAAGGCTGGCCACATGAGACTAGCTAATAGTTAACAGGTGTTAATTCATAACTTTTAATCCACCCCTTTGTAAATAAGTGTACAGTACCCTTTACCATTACCCCTTTATATATATGACTCATTACCTTTTATGTTTAAGTCAACATTAACCTTGTAACGGCTTTCCTCCTCTTCGTCTGAGGAGGAGTAGTAAGGATCGGACCAATACGCAGCGTGGTAAGTGTCCATGACATTTTAATAATCACTGAACACGACAAAATACAAAAATAACAAAGTGAGTGAAAACGGAAACAAGAAAACAGGAAACAATCACCCACGAAACACAGGTGGGAAAAGGCTACCTAAGTATGGTTCTCAATAAGAGAGAACTAACGACACCTGCCTCTGATTGAGAACCATACCAGGCCAAACACAAAAACACAACATAGAAAAACGAACATAGACAACCCACCCAACTCACGCCCTGACCATGCTAAAACAAAGACATAACAACAAAACTAAGGTCAGAACGTGACAGTACCCCCCCCCCTCCCCCCCAAAGGTGTGGACTCTGGCCACAAAACCTGAACCTATAGGGGAGGGTCTGGGTGGGTGTCTGTCCGCGGTGGCGGCTCTGGAGCGGGGACGTGGACCCAGCTTCATCATAGTCTTTAACCGATTCTTAGCCCGCCTCCGTGGCGCCTTTCGAGCGGCGACCCTCGCCGACGGGTCCCGAATGGACGGGAGATTCCGGCAGCACCGGACAGGCGGGAGACTCTTTCGGCGCCGACGTGAAGGGCGACTCCGACAGAGTCGGAGTGACGGGCGATTCTGGCAGCTCCTGACTGACGGGCTGCTCTGGCAGCTCAGGACAGACGGGCGACTCTGGCAGCTCAGGACAGACGGGCGACTCTGGCAGCTCAGGACAGACGGGAGACTCTGGCAGCTCAGGACAGACGGGAGACTCTGGCAGCTCAGGACAGACGGGAGACTCTGGCAGCTCAGGACAGACGGGAGACTCTGGCAGCTCAGGACAGACGGGAGACTCTGGCAGCTCAGGACAGACGGGAGACTCTGGCAGCTCAGGACAGACGGGAGACTCTGGCAGCTCAGGACAGACGGGAGACTCTGGCAGCTCAGGACAGACGGGAGACTCTGGCAGCTCAGGACAGACGGGAGACTCTGGCAGCTCAGGACAGACGGGAGACTCTGGCAGCTCAGGACAGACGGGAGACTCTGGCAGCTCAGGACAGACGGGAGACTCTGGCAGCTCAGGACAGACGAGAGACTCTGGCAGCTCAGGACAGACGAGAGACTCTGGCAGCGCTGGACAGGAGGGAGCACCTGGAGGAAGGAGACGGAGAGACAGCCTGGTGCATGGGACTGCCACCGGAGGCCTGGTGCGTGGAGGAGGCACCGGATAGACCGGAACGTGGAGGCGCACTGGAGGTCTCGAGCACCGATCCTGCACAACCCTACCTGGCTGGATACTCCACGTCGCCAGGCCAGTGCGGCGAGGTGGAATAGACCGCACTGGGCTGTGCTGGCGAACCGGGGACACCGTGCGTAGGGCTGGTGCCATGTACCCCGGCCCAAGGAGATGCACTGGAGACCAGATGCGATGAGCCGGCTTCATGGCACCTGGCTCGATGCCCACTCTAGCCCGGCCGATACGAGGCGCTGCGATGTAACGCACCGGGCTATGCCTGCGCACTGGGGACACCGTGCGTCTCACGGCATAACACGGTGCCTGCCCGGTCCACGGTAAGCACAGGGAGTTGGCTCAGGTCTCCTACCTGACTTAGCCACACTCCCCGTGTGCCTCCCCCCCCCCCCTCTCGGGCTTCCTTGACCGCCGTGCCAACTCCATTCTCCGGTATCCCTCCTCGCACTGTTCCAGAGAATCCCAGGCGGGTTCCGGCACTCTCCCTGGGTCGACCGACCACCTTTCTATCTCGTCCCATGTTGTTACCTCTTCCAGATAGCGCTGCTCCTTACCACGCTGCATGGTCCTTTGGTGGTGGGTGATTCTGTAACGCTCGTCGTGGGTGGAAGAAGAGGAGGACCAATACGCAGCGTGGTAAGTGTTCATGATACTAATAATCACTGAACACGACAAAATACAAAAATAACAAAGTGAATGAAAACGAAAAACGAAACAGTCCTGAATGGTGACACAAACAACAAAACAGGAAACAATCACCCACAAAACACAGGTGGGAAAAGGCTACCTAAGTATGGTTCTCAATCAGAGACAACTAACGACACCTGCCTCTGATTGAGAACCATACCAGGCCAAACACAAAAACACAACATAGAAAAACAAACATAGACAACCCACCCAACTCACGCCCTGACCATGCTAAAACAAAGACAAAACAAAAGAACTAAGGTCAGAACGTGACAAACCTTTTATACCCTTTTATATACACTACCCTTTATATTACCCTTACATTACACTTTTCTATTTTATTAACTCTAGGTTGGTAAAATACAAAATAACAGTGGCTACATTCTCAGAAAAGCAGTGTTACATAACAAGATCAAGAAAGAGTTGAATTATAATCCACTTGAACAAGCTTCACTGAAGAATTCAGCTGTGAATGCTCTTGTATGAGCAAAAACGACTGTTTTAATGTAACTACTTTCCAGTTTCTAAGACCATCTCTTTGCATTACAGAGGAGTCTTGAGATGAGATTTTAAGTCTGTGAGTCTGTTAGAAACTGGGGGACATAGTTGGGGACTTAAGTCAGTCAGAGTCTGCCTGATACAAAAACAAGAGTTGTTGTTTTGCATTCTGTTCATCCCGCCTTCTGATTTCACCTATCATTCAGATGAAAGATGGCAAGTCATAATGGAAGCATAAACTCATACCTTCTCATATATTTACTGGTTGTTTCTTGGAGAACCTACGATGGTGGGAAAATTCTACTATTTCCCATAGAAGGTTGAACATGGACAATCTGATCAAGGCTCTTCACTCTCAGGGACACACCGTCACAGTGGTACGGACAACTAAAATTGGTATATTAAAGAAGGGTCTCTACATTACAGTTTTATTACAATACCTGTCACTGATGATGTGGAATATGAAGAATTTGTAAAGCCAATCGTGAAGAAAGTAATTGAAATAGAGAGAGGAAAGAGCTCTGTATTCAACTTTATACATTTTCAAATCAAGATGTTCTCTGCAATGTCTAAGGTTCATGGACTGGAATGTGACACGGCAACTGCTGTATTGAAAGACAAGGATTTAATGAAGACCCTAAAGGAGAGCCAGTATGACCGTATGGTGTTTACTGACCCAGCATGGGGGACTGGTATTTTGGTGGCTCACTGTCTTCAGGTACCTCTGGTCTACAATGTACAGTGGGTAAACAGTGGAGAGGGACGTTAAGCCATTGCACCATCCCCCATGTCTTATATTCCAATGACTGGATCAGGGCTCTCACACAAAATGATCTTCACAGAGAGAGTAAAGAATATGCTTTTCTATTTGCTTTTGGAAGCTCACAACAGATTTTTTATTCAGCCACATTACCAAAATGTTTGTAATGGGTTCTTCCAACCAGGTGTGAACTTCTATGAGTTATTACAGGGAGCTGGTCAATGGCTCATGAGAGTTCGACTTTTGTGTTCGAGTTCCCTCGTCCTATCATGCCTAATTTTATCTATAGAGGGTTCCAATTTATGGGAGGGTTCCAATTCTCCCTATCGTGTGGGGTAGAAAAAGCATGAGGTAGTTCTATATGGGTAACTCTGAGGGCTTCCTTGAAATGTTTGGACGAGAAAATATTGTTGTTTGACATTGTGAAATGTGTCTGCAATGTTAAACAGTATTTAAATGTGTAATTTTATGCATCCGAAATTATAATCATGTTCACTCACTGAGTTTTGAGTAACCATCACTGTGACTTTAAGAAGTGGAAAGGAAATCATAAAAGCAGTACTTTGACCTTAACTTAACCCTTATAAACCAACACGCCACACAAAAGCACATTTTACACGTGGCTTCCATACACATAATATGAAGATCAACTGGTAAGTAATATTGCACTGCATCTCACCTCCAGACTGAATAAGCTAATAATATTTACGTTAATTTAATGTTCATAAACAAGGAGGACAGGTATTGTGAGATATTGTTAACATTCTGAATCAAATGTGAATCTAAATGAAGAATAAAGTTTCATCTTCATTGTCTCAAACTCTCAAAACCCTAATGGGAATTAATAAGGCACTACTGAGAACAGCTTTCATGGTCTTTCATGATTTGTATCAAATCAAATTGTATTAATTGGTCGCATATGGATATTGATTAGATATTATCACAGGTGTAGCAAAATGCTTGTACATAAATGAGAATATATATATATATAGTCCGCTAACTGACAATATGTCAAAATCCATTCAATGTGTTATTCAAACTGAATATGATTTCCTATCTCTGTTTGTTTTATATTTCAGATAAATGATGACATACATTGGAAGCATGACTTTGTGCCTTTTGTTATTTCTGTTGATTATGTGTGGTTCAGTTTGCCATGGTGGGAAGTTGCTGGTCTTTCCTGGGGAGGGAAGTCACTGGGTTAACATGGACATTTTGATCAAGGCTCTTCACTCTCAGGGACACACCATCACAGTGGTACGAATGACAAAAAGTTGGTATATCAAAGAAGAATCGCCCTACTACAGTTCTATTACAATACCTGTCACTGACGCTGCGGATGAGGAATTTGTAAAGCCAATTTTGAAGAAAATAATTGATATAGAGAGAGGAACGAGCTCTGTATTAAACTTTATACATTTGCAAATCGAGATGTTCTCTGCCAGGTCTAAGTTTCATAAATATGCTAGTGACTTAGCAACTGCTGTATTGAAAGACAAGGATTTAATAAAGACCCTAAAGGAGAGCCAGTATGACCTGGTGCTTACTGACCCATTTTGGGGAGGAGGTATATTGGTGGCTCACTATCTTCAGCTACCTCTAGTCTACAATGTACGGTGGACAATCAGTGGAGAGGGACATTTAATTATTGCACCATCACCAATGTCGTACATTCCAATGATTTTATCAGGGCACTCAGACAAAATGACTTTCACAGAGAGAGTAAAGAACATGCTTTTATATTTGCTATTTACTGTTCGGGACAGGTTGATTGTCTGGCCACATTACCAGGCTGTTTGTGATGAGTTTTTCCAACCAGGTGTCGACTTCAAAGAGTTATTACAAGCTGCTGATTTATGGCTCATGAGAGTTGACTTTGTGTTTGAGTTCCCTCGTCCCACCATGCCTAATGTTATCTATATGGGAGGGTTCCAATGTAAACCTGCCAAACCTCTTCCCCAAGAACTGGAGGAGTTTGTTCATAGTTCAGGGGAACATGGAGTCATTATCATGTCTTTGGGGACTTTCGTTACTGAATTTCCACATGATATAGCTGATGTGATTGCTGCTGCTTTTTCCCAACTGCCTCAGAAGGTAATCTGGAGACACAAAGGAGACAGGCCATCTTCTCTGGGCAACAACACCTTAGTAGTTGACTGGATGCCTCAGAATGATCTGTTAGGACACCCTAAGACAAGGCTGTTTGTAGCTCATGGAGGAACAAATGGGGTTCAAGAGGCTATTTACCATGGAATTCCTGTTGTGGGTCTACCTCTGTTTAATGATCAATATGACAACCTCCTTCGTCTGAAAAAGAGAGGAGGAGCAAAGCTTTTATCCATGGCAACAGTAGACAAGAACAATAACTTCCTAGAGGCCTTACAGGAAGTTCTGGATGAGCCGTCCTACAGGATGAACATGCAGAGACTCTCCAGGCTACACCGGGACGTGCCAATGGAACCCCTAGACACTGCCCTCTTCTGGATTGAGTTTGTCATGAGACACAAAGGTGCTGCTCACCTGCGTACAGACTCCTACAAAATGCCTTGGTACTCCTACCACTCTGTAGATGTTGTCCTGATGTTGTTGGGTGTTGTGTCAGTGCTTCTTCTTCTTCTTGTTGCAATAGTCAGATATTTATGCATTAGAAAATGCTTGAAAAGAAAGATTAAAAGTGAATGAGCAGATCCAATTCTCCACATTCTGGTGCACACAAAAAGTAGGATATGTATGACTTAAAGCTGTTATATGGAACTTTTAGAGTGACCCAACAAAACTCCTATAGATATGCGAGTTATGGATCTGTCATTCTCATTGAAAGCAAGTCTAAGACGCCGTAGATCTGTTCTATGTGTGCTATCTCTATGCTTCCCACGTTTAAGTATATTTTTGCTTCTTTTACTTTCGGTTTTGTACACCAGCTTCAAACAGCAGGAAATACAACATTTTTGGTTATGGAAAATATATTTCACAGTGGTTTAGATGATACAATGATTCTCTACACTACACTTGCTTGTTTTGCCACATAGACTGAAATTAGGCAAACAATTACAATTTTAGCAACCAGGAAATGGCAGGGTGATTTCTGCATAGTACATCTTTAAATCATGAAAATGTATAATGTTGAATTGATGCCAACATAATAAAATGCTTATGTATAATTTAGTGTGGAATATATTTGTTGTCACGTATTTTCAGATGGTTGTGCATTTTGTGATTCAATTCTACACTGCAAATATTTACTGTAAGTGTTACATTCACAGTGTTAAAGAATTTTTACCCTGTGTAGTGTAAATAAAATCAAAACCTCATCCATCATTATCATATTTACCATCATGCTCTATTGCAGGTTGATGTTTAGTATTGTTTGTTTCAATATCTGTGTTTTTGCATGTACATTGATCTTATGCTACAGAAAGATACATACTTTGCCAGCCAGCATAATGTAATTTGCAGGCCTGATGTGGCTTGCGAGCCAAGAATTTCAGACCACAGTGTTAGGGAGAAACTAGCCCATCAAAGAAAGGCAATATGATGTATGTAATGTATTGTCATAAAGGGTTTAATCTTAATTAAACTATAACACATAGGCACTCACTTCGTGAAGGCTACAGGCCTGGAAGTGAATGAACAAATGCAACAAACTCTGTCACTAACAAACACAGTAATGGGTGGTAACTCGATCATTCCCTCAAAAGGCAGACTGGTAAATATACAATTAAGGCTTTACACCCTACAGTGTTAAAATATAATACACTTCTAGAGTACAAATGTTGTCTGATGGAGTTGACTGTTAACATCTGCTACAGAGTTCACACTTTCAAAACTGTTATTTTAACACCAGTTAAGTTGGACTCATATATATACATTCTGATATAATACAATGTACAATTTCCGAGTTCAATGTACACTCGTGATTTTGCTGTGTACAGCTTAAATTGACAACCTCATAGCCTTAAATAATAACATAGCATTTAGAAGACGCTTTTATCCAAAGTCACGTACAGTCATGCGTGCATAATTATTTTGTATATGAGTGGCCCCAGCTCTCACAAACACATATTGCATATTCCAAACATGTACAAGTTGGTGAAAGTCCACAAACACAGGAACATTGTGTTCACTCAGATTAACTCACTCACTCTCATCAAGGGATTTTACGTTAATGATTACATCTGTCAAATAATTGATTAGGGTAGGTATATTTGTGTGTTTAAACAGAAACAATGTGAACGTTAAAAAGCCCACGAAACACCTGAACACCTTCCTAATATTGAGTTGCCATTTTGTCCTCAGAATAGCCTCAATTTGTCAGTGCATGGACTCTACAAGGTGTCGAAAGCATTTCACAAGGATGCTGGCCCATGTTGACTCCAGTGCTTCCCACAGTTGTGTCAAGTTGGCTAGATGTCCTTTGGATGGTGGACCATTCTTGATGCAAACTGTTGAGCGTGAAAAATCCAGCTACAATATGTAACTTTTTTTAACTACAGTTCTATTACAATACCTGTCACTTATGCTATGCATGAGGAATGTATAAAGCCAATCACAAAGAAAGTAATTGATATAGAGAGAGGAACAACCTCTGTATGAACCTTTAAACATTTACAAATGGTGCATTCAACCCGGTGCATTAAAACTAAAAGCAGATTTACCTAGCTTTGGAGACCCTAGGAACCTCAACAGTAAACCAATCCTGTGAACGGGTTAGGCAAGTCAGGTGTGTGTACTTCAACAGCAAAGTTAGATAAGACGGAAGTTTAGGAAGTAGGGCCTTGTAAACAAAGTAATGTAGAGATCTACGGGTCTTCAGTTACGTTCAGCCAACCTTTTGATAAAGGATACAGAGATGAGTATCAAAACTGTCGCCTGTAACAGAACGAAGCGCTCTATGGTAGATGGCATCCAAAAGTTTAAGAGTCGTAGCAGCTGCACTTTGATAAATAATATCATCATAATTAAGAACAGATTAAAGGTTGACTGAATCACCTGCTTCCTACTGCTTAGAGAAAGGCACAATCTGTTTCTGTAGAAAAAGACAACTTGAAACCTTAGCTTCTTAACCAGCACATCTACATGTTTTATTTAAATGTCAAATCACATAAATCAAAATGCCTAAGTATTTAAATATGCGGGAACACGTTAGATTGGAGAATGAGTGAACATGTAGTTAATCTGAAACATCCAGAGAGTTTACAAACAACATGACGGTGAAAGTCCACAAACACAGAAACATAGCGTTCACTCAGATGAGCTCATTGAACTCTCTCTCATTGAGGGATTTTCTGTTCACGGTTACAACGTCTGTCAAATAATTGAGTAGGATAGGTCCGTTTATGTGTTAAAACAGAAACAAGGTGAATGTTAACAAGGCCACTCTAATGTATTGTCTATAAGACATCCTATCCCTGGAGGAGAGCCAGTATGACCTGGTGCTTACTGACCCAGCATGGGGAGCAGGTCTATTGGTCGCTCACTATCTTCAGCTACCTCTAGTCTACATTGTACCGTGGGTAAACAGTGGAGAGGGACATTTAATTATTGCACCATCACCAATGTCGTACATTCCAATGACTTCATCAGGGCACTCGGACAAAATTACTTTCACAGAGAGAGTAAAGAATATGCTTTTATATTTGCTATTTACTGTTCAGGACAGGTTGACTCTCCGGCCACATTACCAGGCTGTTTGTGATGAGTTTTTCAAGTTATTACAAGGGGCTGATCTATGGCTCATGAGAGTTGACTTTGTGGTCGACTTTAAGTTTAAGCTCCCTCCCACCATGTCCATCATCCATTTCGTATGATATGTTACGAATTACAATTCGCATGATAAGTTACAAATTGTAAATCGTCCAATAAATTACAAATTTGTCAAATGTATGATATGTTACGAATTCAAAATTGTTGTTTCTCCCATCTCCACAGAGGAACTCTAGAGCTCTGTCAGAGTGACCATCGGGTTCTTGGTCACCTCCCTGACCCAGGGCCTTCTCCCCCGATTGCTCAGTTTGGACAGGAAACCAGCTCTAGGAAAAGTCTTGGTGGTTCCAAACTTCGTCCATTTAAGAATGATGGAGGCCACTGTGTTCTTGGGGACCATCAATGCTGCAAAAAAAATTGGTACCCTTCCCCAGATCTGTGCCGCAATGCAATCCTGTCTCTGCGCTTTACAGACAATTCCTTCGACCTTATGGCTTGGTTTTTGCTCTGAGGGACCTTTTGTAGGCAGTTGTGTGCCTTTCCAAATCACGTACAATCAATTGAATTTACCACAGGTGTCACGCCCTGACCTGAGTATTCTTTGCTTTCTTTATATTTTTGGTTAGGTCAGGGTGTGATATGGGTGATTATATGTTTTTTCTTGTCTAGGGGTTTTGTATGTTTATGGGGTTGGCACCAGTCTAGGGTTTTTTGTATGTCTATGGTTGCCTAGATTGGTTCTCAATTAGAGGCAGCTGTTTATCATTGTCTCTGATTGGGAACCATATTTAGGCAGCCATATGCTTTGGGTATTTTGTGGGTGATTGTTTCCTGTGTCAGTGTTTATGCCACACGGGACTGTTTCGTTTCCATTCACTTTGTTATTTTGTATTTCTGTCGTGTTCAGTTTTGTGCTATTAAAACATGGACACTTACCACGCTGCGTATTGGTCCGATCCTTGCTACTCCTCTTCAGACGAAGAGGACGATATCCGTTACAACAGGTGGACTCCAATCAACTTGTAGAAACATCTCAAGGATGAAGAATGGAAATAGGATGCACCTGAGCTCAATTTCGAGTCTCACAGGAAATGGTATGAATACTTATGTGAATGAGGTATTCATGTTTTTTATTGTTAATAAATTAGCAAACATTTTAAAAAAAACCTGTTTTCACTTTGTCATTATTTTGTATTTTGTGTAGATCGCTGAGGACATGTTTTTATTTAATACATTTTAGAACAAGGCTGTAAAGTATCAAAATGTAGAAAAAGTCAAGGGGTGTGAATACTTTCAGAAGGCACTGTATACAGTGTATTCATACCCCTTGGATTACTTCACATTTTATTGTCTTACAAAGTGGGAATGAAATGGATTTAATTGTATTTTTTTTGTCAACAATCTACACAAAATATTCCGTAATGTCAGAGTGGAAGAAAAAATCTTAATTTATTTCAAAATGAATACAAATGTAATAACTAAAATATAGTTGTTACATAAGTATTCAGCTCCCTGAGTTAATACATGTTAGAAACATCTTAGGCATTGATTACAGCTCGGAGTCTTCTTGGGTAAGTCTGAGCTTTGCACTCCTGGGTTGTGCAATATTTATTATTTTCAAAATTCTTCAAGCTCTTAAAAGATGTTGGGCATTTTCAAAACGTGCCATGGATTTTCAAGCAGATTTAAGCCAAAACTGTAACTTGGCCATTCAGGAACATTCACTGTCTTCTTGGTAAGCAATTCCAGTGTAGATTTGGCCTTGTGTTGAAGATTACTGTCCTGCTGAAAGGGGAATTCCTCTCCCAGTCTCTGTTGTAAAGCAAACTGAAGCAGGTTTTCCTCTGGTATTTTGCGTGTGCTTAGCTCCATGTTTCTTTTATACTGAAACTCCCCAGTATTTGCTGATGTCAAGTATACCCATGCTATCGTGCAGCCACCACCATGTTTGAAAATAAGGAGGCAATTACTTTGTTGTGTTGGATTTTCCCCAAACATTATGCTATGCATTTAGGCCAAAAAGTGTTTTCCTTTGCTGTGTTTTTTTTGCAGTATTACTTTAGTGCCCTGCTGTATACAAGATGCATGTTTTAGAATATTTTATATTCTGTATATTTGTATTCTTTCTTCCACTCTGTCATTTAGGTCATTATTGTGAGTCACTGCTGTGTTGTTGATCCATCCTCACTTCTCCCATCACAGCCAATGATTTTTTTTTTATATATATTTTATTTTAGCATTTTCCAATTAAGAACATTCAAAACAAATGTGAAGATATTAGACTACGATAGGACAAAGTGACAGTAACAGACGAGCGTAACAAAAAAATATATATATTTATAATTATATATACAAACATACAATAAGAAAAAAATAATAACGAGACATTGGATCACCTGCCGTTGGCGACATATTATACATTACGTGTGAAACATTATCTGAGGATTATATGTAGATTCAATCAATGAGATGTGGGGGGAGATTCTCCATATAGTCAAAAGGTTGCCAAATTCTGTAAAATGTCTTTAACTTGTTCCTCAAGCAGTAAGTGATTTTCTCCAAAGGGATACAACTATTAACTTCCGATAGCCACATTGCAACTGGCAGGGAGGAATCCAATTTCCATTTCAAGGCAATACATTTATTGGCAATCGCTAGCAATATTTCTGTTAGCTTTATAGTATGGCTTTGCCTAAGATTGGTGTTAGTAAAGTTACCCAGTAGACAGACCTCCGGATCTAAAGGGAATGCAACCCCGTGAATTGAGGATATGGTATCGCATACCCCCTGCCAGAAACCGTGTAATTTTGAACACTGCCAAGTGGAATGGAGGAATGTTCCTTCATCTGAGCCACATCTAAAACATAGGGAGGAGATATCTGGGTTGAACTTGTGCAGTCTAGATGGGGTGATATGCTAATGGAGGAAATTAAACTGGACCAGTCTGTATCTGGAGTTCAATGTGGATGTAACACCATCCCTGCATAGGTCACTCCATAGATCCTCATCAAGATCAATACCCAGATCTTTTTCCCATCTAAGTCGGGGTTTATCTAGCCCAGGCAGTGTTAGTCCTGACATAAGAGCATCGTATACACGGGAAATGGTCTTGAACAGTGGTTGGTCTGCGTTGCAGAGTTGTTCCATTGTCCCTTGAGAGTCACCCTAATAAAGTTTCGTAGTTGTAGGTAGCTAAAGAGGTCCCTGTTAGGCAAGTGGTATTTATGTTTCAGCTGATCAAAAGACATAAGAACTCCCTCCTCGTAACAATGTTCCAGAAGAGTGATCCCCTTATCAGACCATGGTCTAAAGTTACTATTCTGGAAAAACATAGGGATCAATCTATTGTTCCATAAAGGGGTTTTAGGGGAAAGGAATCCCTCTCGTCCGAACAGCTCATGCAGTTTGCACCATGCCAGGACAGAATGTATTATTAAAGGGTTGTCTGTGATGGTTTTTATAGATTTTCTGTCCCATTTGTAAAACAATTCTGCCCCAGTGCCATCATTTACCTCAAGCTTTTCAATGTTCAACCATGAGGGAGAGGGACCATTGTCAAACCTCTGAGCCAGAAACCTAGACTGTGCAGCCCAGTAGTACATTCTAAAATTGGGGAGGTTTAAGCCCCCTTGACTGTAATCAAGGGTCAGTTTATCCAGGCCAACCCTAGGGGTTTTGCCGTGCCAGATAAACCGTCTGGTCAGCTTGTCGAGAGAGGAAAAAAATGCTGCGGGAACAGGGATAGGGAGAGATTGAAACAGATATAGAAATCTGGGCAGGACATTCATTTTAATTGCATTGATTCTACCCAGTAGAGTGAGAGGTAAGTCCATCCATTTACAAAGGTCAACCTCCACCTTTTGCAACAAACTGGCCAGATTGAGTTTATAGAGGTTGTTCAGATTACCATCCACCATTATGCCCAAATATGTGAAGCCCATAGGCGACCATCTAAAAGGAAACTTGTGCTTGATGGTAAGATGGTCAAAGACAGACAACGGTAAGATTTCGCTTTTATCAAAATTGACCTTATATCCAAAGAAAGAACTATAACACTGTAGTGGGATCACTGTAGTGGGATCACTGTAGTGGGATTGTTAGAAATAAGATAAGGTCATCCACAAAGAGTGATCATTTATGGGTATGGGGGCCCACCTCAAAGCCATGTATGTCAGGGCGCGTTCTAATAGTCTCAGCCAACGAGGGCAAAGGGCAAAGAGGTGGGGGCTAATTGGGCAACCTTGTCTGTTCCCCCTATAAAGAGGGAAAGAGGAGGAAGTAATCCCATTGGTAGCAATCCTAGCTTTAGGAGATTTGTAGAGTGATTTTATCAAATTTACAAACACGGTACCTAAACCGAACTTTTCCAAGACGCGAAAGAGGTATGGCCATTCAACCCTATCAAAGGCCTTTTCAGCGTCGAGGAAGACTGCGACACTAGGTATTTTGTTTTTGTTAGCAAGGTGAATTGTATCAAAGAACCTTCTGAGATTATTGGAGGACAATCTATTAATTATGAAGCCAGTCTGATCTGGGTTGACCAACAGGGGAAGACATGACTCCAGTCTCTTAGATAGCATCTTGGTGACCAGTTTACAATCTGTGTTAAGGAGAGAGATTGGTCTATAGGAGGCGCACTTTAGCGGGTTTTTCCCTTTCTTGTGGATTACAGTAATCACTGCTTGAGAGGACTCTGGAAAGCAGTTGTCTTCTCTGGCTTTTTTAAGTACCTCCATAAGGTAGGGGACCAACAGCTCCCTAAATTCTTTATAGAACTCTGGAGGGATGCCATCCTCCCCAGGAGATTTATTAGAAGGTAAGGATTTAATGGCCTCCAACAATTCAGGAACTGAGAAGTGTTCACTCAGGCGCTCGCTGTCTTCCCCTGACAACCATGGGAGGTTGAGAGAGGAGAGAAAGGAGTCGATCTCTGATAGATCGTCGCTTGATTGGGAAGTGTAGAGGTCTTCATAGTATTTCTTAAAAGTATTATTAATTTCAGTAGGGTCGAAAGATATCTCATTAGTAAGAGTTTCTATGGCATTAATTGTCCTCTTACTTTCCTCTGCTTTCAGTTGCCATGCCAATACTTTGTGAGCTTTCTCTCCAAGCTCGTAATAACGCTGTTTTGATTTAGTGATGGCCCTCTCAGCTTGATATGTGTTCAGAATATTATATTTCAGTTTTTTATTTACCAAAAGCCTGTATAGATCTTTAGTCGGGCCTCTTTGGTAGGTTTTCTCTAGCTCTGAGATTTCAGATTCAAGGGCACTCAGTTCCGCACCGTGTTTTCTCTTCAGCCCTTTAGTATAGGAAATAATCTGTCCCCTCAGATAGGCCTTCAATGTGTCCCAAAGAATGAAGCTGTCAGGAGCAGAGGGTTTGTTTGTCAAAGTAAAAATATTGATCTGCTCTTTGATGAATGCACAAAATTCAGGTTGCTTTAGGAGTGTAGAATTTAGTCTCCATCTATATTCTCCATTTACCTTGGTAGGAATGGAGATTGATAATACCAGAGGAGAATGGTCACTAAGCAATCTGAGGAGATACTCGACATCTAACACTCTATGAAACAGTTGTGTCGAAAGTAAAAAGTTATCTATGCGTGTGTGTGTCTTGTGTGGGTGTGAATAAAAAGAGTAGTCCCTATCCTCTGGGTGCAACTGTCTCCAGATGTCTAGTAAATTGAGATCTTTCATGAATGACATGGTGAGCTTGCCGGCTTTGGTAAGTAGCCATCCTGGTGGTGCTTGAGCGACCTGAAGGAAGACATTCTGAATAAACACATGGTCATCGAAGTTAGGAGCATAAATGTTCAATAGGGTCCAAGACTCTGAAAACATATGCCCCTGCACCAAAACAAACCTGCCAGAGGGATCAGAAATGGTGTTGTTGACGCAGAAGGGGATGTGTCTACTTATCAAAATTGCAGTTCCTCTTGCTTTGGAGTTAAAAGAGGATGCAAACACTTGTCCTACCCATTCCCTCTTCAATTTCTTGTGTTCACTGGCTGTAAGATGTGTTTCTTGTAAAAACACAATGTCAGCCTTTAATTTCTTAAGGTATGATAGACTCTTTTCCTTTTAATCGGGCTGTTAAGACCTTTTACGTTGAATGTGGCATATTTTAGTGGATTAAGCATAGGTTGGGTTTCAAATATGTAATTGAATAGAAATCTATCATATGCAGATAATTAGGAAATGTTTCAACTTTGGTTTGAGCACAAAAGTGACCTATGTGTCTCTTTAGGAAGGAAACAATAAACATAGAAAAAAGGAAGGAAAAAATAATAAAAATCCCACCCACCCCGATTGTCAGACTAAAACAACAATCCCAACAATCAAACATGAATACACTTGTAGAGATACGTTGCTGCTCGCTTTCCATCTTGCTCTTACTAGCTAAACCTTGGCGTAAACTAAAACCTGCGAGCTCTCTAAGTTGAAAACAAACGTTGTGAATAGATATTTATGGCTGAATATTTACTGCCCAGGGTAAGGGCTGCTTGAGTCTCTTTTCGAAAGATTAACATAAATGAGGGGGAAAGCAGTGGGCCTAAGCCCACTTATTGCTTCGCCCAGTGGATATGGACTAAACTAAAATATACTCTCCTGTAAATGTAATAGAACTCACCCCGGAAAGATACGGTTAGTTGAAAATGTACAAATCAATTATAGTGACCGGGAGATACCAGCAAACAAACAAACTGCATTTTATCCCCCAAAGAGACCGTCCTGGCACAGACGTTGCTCAGTTCTTTGAGAAAAGTGTGCACTTCTCCCGGTGTGTTGAAGAGATGGCGTTGGCCTTTGTACTGAACTTTCATCCGTGCAGGGTGGATGAGGTAGCCGGTGATGTTCTTCTCCTTCAGTGCTTTGGCGGCAGGTCTGAACTGCTTGCGACGTCTGGCGAGATCCGCGCTCATATCTGGGAAAAGGCTGACCCTCTTTCCATCGATGGTGATGTCCCCTTTGGCTCTTGCGAGTTGCAGTATCTTCTCTCCGTCTTGGAAACGGAGAAACCTGATCAGGACGGCTCGTGGGGGCTCATCTGGCCGGGGTTTCGGCGCTGATGTTCTGTGGGCGCGTTCAATTTCCAGCGGCTTGGTGAAGTGGATTATGCCTAGGACCTCCGGGATCCATTGAGTGAAGAAACGGACCGGGTCACGGCCCTCGCTGTCCCCTTTCAATCCCACCACACGGATATTACTACGTCTACTCTGGTTCTCCATCTGATCTACCTTGTTTTTGAGGTAGGCATTGTCCTTTTGCAGTTGTATCAAGACCTGGTCATGTCTAGCGATGGTATCTTCAACTGTGCTAATGCGCAACTCTGCCTCAGTCGTTCTCAAAAGGAGATCATTCATGGAGGATTTCAGGTCGTCAATGGAAGAATGGAGTTCAGACGATTTTTTATCAATTTTCATAGAAAGACCTCTGTTACCATCCTGAATTTCCCGGAGGAGAGTAGCCAGCATGTCGGCAGGCTCGCAAGAGGCTGCTGAGAGCAACAGTCTGGAACTGTCGTCTGAGTTATGAGGGCTAATGCTAATCTTGCTAGCTGTAGCGTTATCGTTATCTTGGGAATCAACTACGTTTTAGTCGTCCTTCTTGCCTCTCGGTCGGCGGTCCATGGCTCTTTGGGAAGGTAAGTACTTGACAATTTATCAGCCGATGGCGGTCCATGGCTCTTTGGGAAGGTAAGTACTTGACAATTTATCAGCCGATATTAGAATATTGTTTCAACGTTTTTATTTAGGTAAAAATAGAATAACTTTGAAGAGCTCGGTTTGTCAATGTCTGCTCAGCTCCGCGGCATCACGTGCTCGCCAATGAACTTTTTAGCTGTTTTAAAATCACCAATGGTAACACCATGGTAACATCCCTGAGCAGTTTCATTCCTGTCCTGCAGCTCAGTTCAGAAGGATGACTGTATCTTTGATGTGTTTGGATGTTTTAATACATCATCCACAGCATAATTATTAACTTGACCCTGCTTAAAGAGATATTCAATCTCTGATTTGTTATTGTTACCCATCTACCAATCACTGTCGTTCTTTATGAGGCTTTTGAAAAGCTCCCTAGTCTTTGTAGTTGAATATGTGCTTGAAATGTAATACTTGACTGAGGGACCTTACAGGTGTTGTATGTATGGGGACAGAGGAAGGGTCATTCAAAAATCATGTCAACCCCTATCCATGTAACTTATTATGTGATTTGTTAACTTAATTGGGATAGGGAGCACTATTTTCACGTTTGGGTGAAAAGCGTGCCCACCCGGGTGGCGCAGTGGTTAAGGGCGCTGTACTGCAGCGCCAGCTGTGCCATCAGAGTCCCTGGGTTCGCGCCCAGGCTCTGTCGTAACCGGCCGCGACCGGGAGGTCCGTGGGGCGACGCACAATTGGCCTAGCGTCGTCCGGGTTAGGGAGGGATTGGTCGGTAGGGATCTCCTTGTCTCATCGCAAACCAGCGACTCCTGTGCACGGTGTAGCCTCTGACACATTGGTGCGGCTGGCTTCCGGGTTGGATACGTGCTGTGTTAAGAAGCAGTACGGCTGGTTGGGTTGCGTACGGGAGTTGTAGCAATGAGACAAGATAGTAGCTACTACAACAATTAGATACCACGAAATTGGGGAGAAAAAGGGGTAAAATTCAAAAAAATAAAAACGTGCCCAAAGTAAACTGCCTGCTACTCAGGCCCAGAAGCTAGGATATGCATATAATTGTTAGATTTGGATAGAAAACACTCTACAGTTTCTAAAACTGTTACAATAATGTCTGTGAGTATAACATAACTTATGTGGCAGGCGAAACCCTGAGGACAAACCATCCAGGAATTTTTGTTGTTGTTGAGTTCACTGTGTTTTCAATTGGTTTTCTATGGGAATCTAGATAGATTTCTAGATATCTGAGGCATCTGGTTGCAGTTCACATGGCTTCCACTCGATGTCAACAGTCTATATAAATTGGTTGATGTTTTTCTTTTGAGTAATAAAGAAGTAACCCTTTCCTTTCTGAGTGTCGAGCCAAGTGGACTGTTTTGTTTGGGGCGCGCGACCTGAAGCTCGCTCCACTTTCATTTTATCCGCTATTGAACACAGTATATTCCGTCTTAAATTTGATTATTTACGTTTTAAAATACCTAAAGTTGGATTGGGAAAGTTGTTTGAAATGTTTGGACCAAGTTTACAGGTAATTTATTAGATCATTTGTAGTCATGTTGGGCAAGTTGGAACCGGTGTTTTTCTGAATCAAACGCGCCAAATAAATTGACATTTTGGGGATATAACGACAGAATTTATCAAACAAAAGGACCATTTGTGATGTTTATGGGACATTTTTGAGTGCCAACAGAAGAAGATCTTCAAAGGTAAGGCATGAATTATATCGTTATTTCTGAGTTTTGTGTCGCGCCTGGCGGGTTGAAATATGATTGTCATGTGTTTGTATGATGGGGTGTTGTCCTCAGATAATCGCATGGTTTGCTTTTGCTGTAAAGCCTTTTTGAAATCTGACAGGTGGCTGGATTAACAAAAAGTTGAGCTTTATTTTGGTGTATTGCACTTGTGATTTTATGAAGGTGAAATATTTCTAATAATTTAATTTTAATTTGGTGCTCTGCCATTTCACCGGATGTTGTCAAATCGATCCCGCTAACGGGATTTGATCCCTTTAAGACACATTTTACTGAACTAATTTATGCAACAACTATTTTAGTTATGCTTTTTTTATAATTATTTATTTGTATTCGACTTTGACATTACATAGTATTTTGTGTAGATTGCTGACAAAAAAATGGCATTTACATCAATGTTAATCCCACTTTAACACAGTAAAATGTGAAGAAATCCAAGGGGTCTAAATACTTTTTCAAGGCACTGTATATATATTTTTAGGCAGGGACATCACTAGAGATTCATGGATAGGGGGGCTAAGCCTCTTTTAGGGGGGTCTGGGCATACTCCCCAAGGATTTATTTTTAGACACTGATCAAATATGACTTACTTAAATTCTATCCAAATAAAGAAATTAAAGTCCACTCTGTCCCCATCCAACACCAACAAAAGGCAAAAATGGCAGTACTATGTAATGGCTGTACTATGTAGCCAAAATACTTTTTGGGATTTTATTTTGTGTGAGTGAGTGAGTGAGTGAGTGAGTGAGTGAGTGAGTGAGTGAGTGAGTGAGTGAGAGGGAGGGAGGAGACCTGCAGGTCATATTATACCATTAGAAAAACATCTTTATTTAAGTTTCACCCTTTTGTTAATTGTTGCTCAAAATTTACCCAATAATTCAGACACATGGAAGATCCCAAACAAATATTACAACCTATATTACAGAACTGCTCCTCCTTCTCTCTTTTGATGCTTATTTTGTGGTTGGACGCATCAAAGTGTACCTCTTATTTTTAAAGGTTGAAAATCGGTCAATGACATTCTGACCCATTGTCTTACGCAACCAGGAGTGCAGCCGGCGCATTGCACTAAAGGACCTTTCACAGGAACAGCTGCTCACAGGAATTGTGAGGGCAACCTGAATGATTTCCTTCAGAGAAGGAAACATATCATCATACAAGAGGTTATGCACAGCAAGCATATCTTTGGGAGGACGTCCAGCCTCTCTTTTCCAGGCAAGAAAGTTTCTGGCCAGCAACATCTCTTCTGTTTTAACATCAATACCGTGGTGCTTGGCAAACTCAGTTAAGCATGATGTATCTAGGATGTTTTTTGAGTTGGGGCTGCATGCCTTTGAGCAGTCCTGCATCTACAGTCGAGAATTGCTGGTCAAGCTCACACACCATTATGTCTAAGCAGGGGAGCAACAACTCTGTTTTCATTGTTTGGGAACATGTCAATTCTGTGCCTAAACCCAAGGAGGTCTCCACCACAAAATCTCCCATTTCCGTTTGTTTGCGCTTGCTTGCTGCATCTGCCTCTGGAATATTATGAATTACACTCAGTGTTTTGGTTCTGTCATAAAGTTCTGTGCCAAATGCATCTGTGCGTTTGACGATCAGTGTTTCACATACAGCTTGTTTGCAGAAATAAGCTTCTGCCAGGTCTACAGTCTCTTTCTGGAGGAACTTGTGTCGTCCCTCAGTTATAGAAAGAGGAGACTGAAACATCAGTAGCAAATACACAATGGAGAACTGATGAAGCTTTGCTCTCAGACCGACAGCCATGGGGGATCCAATGGCAGATTGGCAATCAAAAATAGCAGTTAAAGTGTCCAGGACTGCATTTATGGACCGCAGCTGGCATACCCAGCGAGTGTTTGAGAGCTTTACAAGTTCAGCTGATGCTATTCCAAGTTTGGACTGAGGTTCTTTGAACTTGTGGGGGTTAACTAGGTACTAGTACTGAAAAACTAATACACATTCTCCAAGAAACTGAAAAACTCCGGAATAGCCCTGCAAGAATGACACAACACCGAATTAAGCTCATGAGCATAGCAAAGTACATCAATTGCCTCCAGATACAGGACTCTGAAATGTGCTTGCACACCTCCTTTGGACCCACTCATGACTAGACGTCGGCCGATACTGATACCGATTTATTGGAGGACCAAATAAAAAGCAGATGCCGATTAATCGGTCGATTTTTGTTTATTTATTTGTAATAATGACAATTACAACAATATTGAATGAACACTTATTTTAACTTAATATAATACATCATTAAAATCAATTTAGCCTCAAACAAATAATGAAACATGTTTAATTTGGTTTAAATAATGTAAAAATAAAGTGTTGGAGAAGAAAGTGAAAGTGCAATATGTAAGAAAGCTAACGTTTAAGTTCCTTGCTCAGAACATGAGAACATATGAAAGCTGGTGGTTCCTTTTAACATGAGTCTTCAATATTCCCAGGTAAGACGTTTTAGGTTGTAGTTATTATAGGAATTATAGGACTATTTCTCTCTATACCATTTGTATTTCATATACCTTTGACTATTGGATGTTCTTATAGGCAGTGTAACAGTATAGCTTCCGTCCCTCTCCTCGCCTCTACCTGGGCTCGAACCAGGAACACATCGATAACAGCCACCCTCGAAGCAGCGTTACCCATTGAGAGCAAGGGGAATAACTACTCCAAGTCTCAAAGCGAGTGACGTTTGAAACGCTATTAGCGCGCTAACTAGCTAGCCATTTCACATCGGTTACACCAGCCTCATCTCCGGAGTTGATGTGCTTGAAGTCATAAACAGCGCAATGCTTGAAGCACAATGAAGAGCTGCTGGCAAAACTCACGAAAGTTTGATTAGGAGCCTGCTGCTGCCTACCATCGCTCAGTCAGACTGCTCGATCAAATCATACTTAATTATAACATAATAACACACAGAAATATGAGCCTTAGGTCATTAATATGGCCGAATCCGGAAACTATCATCTCGAAAACAAGACGTTTATTCTTTCAGTGAAATACGGAACCGTTCTGTATTTTATCTAACGGGTGGCATCCATAAGTCTAAATATTCCTGTTACATTGCACAACCTTCAATGTTATGTCATAATTAAATAAAATTCTGGCAAATTAGGCGGCCCAAACTGTTGCACATACCCTGACTCTGCGTGCTATGAACGCAAGAGAAGTGACACAATTTCACCTGGTTAATATTGCCTGCTAACCTGGATTTCTTTTAGCTAAATATGCAGGTTAAAAAAGATATACTTCTGTGTATTGATTTTAAGAAAGGCATTGATGTTTATGGTTAGGTACACATTGGAGCAAGGACAGTCCTTTTTTGCGAATACGCACCGCATCGATTATATGCAACGCAGGACACGCTAGATAAACTAGTAATATCATCAACCATGTGTAGTTAACTAGTGATTATGATTGATTGATTGTTTTTTATAAGATAAGTTTAATGCTAGCTACCAACTTACCTTGGCTTGCTGCATTCGCGTAACAGGCAGGCTCCTCGTGGAGTGCAATGAGAGGCAGGTGGTTAGAGCGTTGGACTAGTTAACTGTAAGGTTGCAAGATTGAATCCCAGAGCTGACAAGGTAAAAATCTGTCGTTCTGCCCCTGAACAGGCAGTTAACCCACTGTTCCTAGGCCGCCATTGAAAATAAGAATGTGTTCTTAACTGACTTACCTAGTTAAACAAAGATTAAGTAAAAGGTGTAAAAAAAATTTAAAAAAACGGCCAAATCGGTGTCCAAAAATACCGATTTCCAATTGTTATGAAAACCTGTCTTCCTAACATTGAGGTGACCACAACAATTCTCCTCAGATACTCCCTTCTCTCTGCAATATCACTAGCATGGGCAGATGTTAAAATCTGAGCAATTTTCCCATGATTGCTAGTTGCCTGGTAGCTTTGACATGCCACAACACTGTCTCTGTGTGTTTGTGCCATCTCATGTTTACCGAAGATAAACTGCGACTTTTCTCCAATTTTTGCATTCATTACTGACAAAATAATCAAATTTTATGTTTTTTCCAAAAACACTACATGGAAAGCAGAAATCTGTGTTTTTGTGGACAGAGTACTCTACCTAATTGTATTTCTCAAACCAGCAGTGCTGAAATGCCCTTTTCTGTGTACCAAAACTTTAATGTGGGTAGCTATTCAGCTTCATGTGGGTAGCTACCCAGCCCAGTATCTTTGTCACCTAAATCGCTCTCATTTCTGGAAGGAGTTACTGCAGCAGCTTGATTATTTTCTTTCTCTGGATCTGTTTGTTGTCCCTCTCTCTCTCTCTGGATCTGTTTGTTGTCCCTCTCTCTCTCTCTGGATCTGTTTGTTGTCCCTCTCTCTCTCTCTGGATCTGTTTGTTGTCCCTGTCTCTCTCTCTGGATCTGTTTGTTGTCCCTCTCTCTCTCTCTCTGGATCTGTTTGTTGTCCCTCTCTCTCTCTGGATCTGTTTGTTGTTCCTCTCTCTCTCTGGATCTGTTTGTTGTCCCTGTCTCTCTCTCTGGATCTGTTTGTTGTCCCTCCCTGTCTGGATCTGTTTGTTGTCCCTCTCTCTCTCTCTGGATCTGTTTGTTGTCCCTCTCTCTCTCTCTGGATCTGTTTGTTGTCCCTCTCTCTCTCTCTCTGGATCTGTTTGTTGTCCCTCTCTCTCTCTCTCTGGATCTGTTTGTTGTCCCTGTCTCTCTCTCTGGATCTGTTTGTTGTCCCTCTCTCTCTCTCTCTGGATCTGTTTGTTGTCCCTGTCTCTCTCTCTGGATCTGTTTGTTGTTCCTCTTTCTCTCTCTGGATCTGTTTGTTGTTCCTCTCTCTCTCTCTGGATCTGTTTGTTGTTCCTCTCTCTCTCTGGATCTGTTTGTTGTTCCTCTCTCTCTCTCTCTCTCTCTCTCTGGATCTGTTTGTTGTCCCTCTCTCTCTCTCTCTCTCTGGATCTGTTTGTTGTCCATCTCTCTCTCTCTCTCTCTCTGGATCTGTTTGTTGTCCATCTCTCTCTCTCTCTGGATCTGTTTGTTGTCACTCTCTCTCTCTCTGGATCTGTTTGTTGTCCCTCTCTCTCTCTCTCTGGATCTGTTTGTTGTCCCTCTCTCTCTCTCTCTGGATCTGTTTGTTGTCCCTCTCTCTCTCTCTCTGGATCTGTTTGTTGTCCCTCTCTCTCTCTCTCTCTGGATCTGTTTGTTGTCCCTCTCTCTCTCTCTCTGGATCTGTTTGTTGTCCCTCTCTCTCTCTCTCTGGATCTGTTTGTTGTCTCTCTCTCTCTCTGGATCTGTTTGTTGTCCCTCTCTCTCTCTCTCTGGATCTGTTTGTTGTCCCTCTCTCTCTCTCTCTGGATCTGTTTGTTGTCCCTCTCTCTCTCTCTCTGGATCTGTTTGCTGTCCCTCTCTCTCTCTCTGGATCTGTTTGCTGTCCCTCTCTCTCTCTGGATCTGTTTGTTGTCCTTCCCTCTCTGGATCTGTTTTTTGTTCCTCTCTCTCTCTGAATCTCTTTGTTGCCCCTGCCTGTCTGGATCCGTTTCTTGTTCCTCTTTCTCTGGGCATGCTTGCTCTCTCTCACTTATACAGCTCACATGTTGATACCTGCCTTGCATAGAAGCCTCTCTTTCTGCATGACCCTTTAAAATATCATGAACATCATTCAGTTATGCCTAACTAAAGTAAGACAAATGCTGTCATATGCTGTATAAATGTAACTGAAAGCTTAAACATCTACTCTTTTCCTCATTCTTGTCTGCTGTGTTTTGACATGCATTGTTATTAAACTCATATTTACTATAACTCCAGGCTCAATATGTGATTAATCAGTTGAAGTTGTCATTTGTTTGAACTGGTAAAATCTTCATTTCTCCCTGAATTGGCCTTCGGCATAGCTGCTGGCCCTGCCTCTCTTGAAGAATTTCCG
The DNA here is from genome assembly GCF_045791955.1 of Oncorhynchus clarkii lewisi. Taxonomy (NCBI): domain Eukaryota; kingdom Metazoa; phylum Chordata; class Actinopteri; order Salmoniformes; family Salmonidae; genus Oncorhynchus; species Oncorhynchus clarkii. Next base: position 63,452,399 of record NC_092152.1, read on the forward strand.
TATATCCATCTAACGTTAGTCCTTAGCTAGCCTATAGTTTAGAAATTAAGGATAATACAATGACATTGTGATCAACACAATGTCACATTTTCTACACATGACCAACTGAATTGAGTATGATTGAGTATTGAGTATGACAATATATGTACATGATGTTACGTAATCTGTCTCATTTATAGCATGGCACAGATAACAAAACTACATTAAATACAACGTTAGTTAGATATCATATTAGATACCACATAATTTATGTCGAATTTAAAAGACACCGTTAACGTTACTGTCTGTTACACTGTAATTTACAGACAGCCTCACATAAAAACGTATTGGTTAACAAAGCCTTGATTATGACCAAAGTCTATAGTGGTCTAGCGACGTCCCTGTTTTGTATATACCCACTGTTTACATGAATCGCGCAAAGTTGCCTGTTTTAGTCATGTCTTTGGTCACGTTTGAGTCGTTCAAACAAAACACTCCAATGATGGCTGATAATAGAGCCTCACACAATGGAGGAGATGGCTGCAGGATGAGATTGGTGAAGAGCAACTGCAGAAACTTGCAGTCAAAACGTGTTGTCCCTGTAACGCAATTAGGCGGTGACCGACTTGACAAAAGTGATCTGCTCGAACGCGTCCATTCTGTATTATGACAAGTGACCTGTCTTGAAAAACCGGAGCGTTTGAGAAATTGCGGGTGGGGCAACACGGATGTCAAGAGACTATACTATACTGACTTCGCCTTTCCGCTCTGGTTTCCGAGATTATTACAAATATCGACGAACTTATTTACAGCCATAATAGGCTTTGAAATAGTCTTCACTAACAACTATTTGGATGAAAACCGGAACGTAAGCCTACAGTTAAATTCGTTTCGAATGTATGGATTCTGTCGTGACTTTGGTTGTTTACACTGTCAAGACATCGTTTCTTTCTGAGCTGCTGTAAAATATAATACAATGTTAACGTGTACCCTAACATGATGTAAAATAGGTTTCTCATCGGACAAATCTACAGAATTTGACAATTTCCTATAGTTTAAGACAAATTTATATCGGATAAAAAAATGATTTATCTCAGGAATGAAAGATTATACAGTATTACGTAATCAACCTTTTGGCATAACTTGTCTAAACTTTAAAGTAGGCCAATCAGGCCTGTTTTCATTATTCTCATGTCAAAACATGATTTGATTTATTTTACCTTATTTTTCTATATTTCAGGTAAAATTAATGCATGTGTGAAGCAGCTAGTGAAGATGTGCCTCCCTGGTATCTTCATTGTTACCCTGTTGACCCTCTCTATTCCTGCTGTCCATGGTGGGAAAGTCCTGGTGTTTCCTCAAGACGGCAGCCACTGGATCAACATGAAGGTCATTATTGAAGCGCTGCATTCAAGAGGTCACAGTGTGTCAGTAGTGCGGCCATCAGACAGCTGGTACATCAAGGAAACCTCCCCTCACTACAGTTCAATCACAATTGATATTCCAGGTGGAGCTGATGAGCAATTCTTTAGCTCATTTGTGTCAAGACAAATACAGATACAGAGAGAGGGAAAGTCTGCTTGGACTCGTTTTAGTTTGGACATGGAGTTGAAGGACAGATTTTCTGAAATGCACCGCAAAGTGTGTGAGATGGTAATCCAAATGTTAGAGAATGAACCGTTGATGCAGTCTATTAGAGAAACCAAGTATGACTTGGTTCTGACAGACCCAGCCAATGGGGGAGGTGTTGTGCTGGCGCACTATTTAAATGTGCCCCTTGTTTTCAATGTTAGATGGACTATACATGGTGAGGCTCATTTTGCTATTGCTCCCTCTCCGCTATCGTATGTTCCATTTCCTGTTGCAGAGTTAACAGACAATATGAGTTTTTTTCAGAGGGTCCGTAACTTCCTAGTTTATGTCATCAGGCAGCATCTGTACAAACAGACAGTGGGGCCTCATTATTCCACTTTGGTTAGTCGTTACTTTGGTCCTGAGGTCGACTACTTCTCATTGTTTCAAGCTGCTGATTTATGGCTCATGAGAGTTGACTTTGTGTTTGAGTTCCCTCGTCCCACCATGCCTAATGTTATCTATATGGGAGGGTTCCAGTGTAAACCTGCCAAGCCTCTTCCCCAAGAACTGGAGGAGTTTGTTCATAGTTCTGGGGAACATGGAGTCATTATCATGTCTTTGGGGACTTTAGTTGGACAACTTCCACATGATATAGCTGATGAGATAGCTGCTGCTTTTGCCCACCTGCCTCAGAAGGTAATCTGGAGGTACAAAGGAGACAGACCAGCTACTCTGGGCAACAACACCTTACTAGTTGACTGGATGCCTCAGAATGATCTTTTAGGACACCCTAAGACAAGGCTGTTTGTAGCTCATGGAGGAACAAATGGGATTTTCGAGGCTATCTACCACAGTGTTCCAATAGTAGGCCTTCCTCTGGTGTTCGACCAACCTGACAATCTTTCTCGAATGAAAGTGAAGGGTGTAGCAAAGGTTGTGGATTTAGCAACTCTAGATAGAAACATTTTCACCCGAGCCTTACAGGAAGTTCTGAATGAGCCGTCCTACAGGATGAACATGCAGAGACTCTCCAGGCTACACCGGGACGTGCCAATGGGACCCCTGGACACTGCCCTCTTCTGGATTGAGTTTGTCATGAGACACAAAGGTGCTGCTCACCTGCGTACAGAGTCCTACAGAATGCCCTGGTACTCGTACCACTCTGTAGATGTAATGGTGTTTTTACTGACTGTTGTGTTATTTACTCTGCTGGTTTTCATTGGCATTATCAGATGTTTCTGTTGCAGGGCATGTTTGAAAATAAAAATGAAAGAGGAATAATTATGGATTTCATCTGTACAGAGAGTGGTACATACAGAGTGTGGTACATACAATATCTGTACAGAGTGTGGTACATACTTGTTTTCTCACCAATTTTACTTTTTGTTCACGTGACAAATACAGTTGAAATTGGAAGTTTACACACACCTAAGTCAAGTACATTTTAAACTCAGTTTTTCACAATTCCTGACATTTAATCCTCGTAAAAATTCCCTGTCTTAGGTCAGTTAGGATCACTACTTTATTTCAAGAATTTGAAATGACAGAATAATAGTACAGAAAATTGTTCATTTCGGCTTTTACTTCTTTCATCACATTCCCAGTCGGTCAGAAGTTTACATGTATTTGGTAGCATTGCCTTTAAATTGTGTAACTTGGGTCAAACGTTTCAGGTAGCCTTCCACAAGCCCATTCCTCCTGACAGAGCTGGTGTAACTGAGTCAGGTTTGTAGGCCTCCTTGCTCGCACATGCTTTTTGAGTTCTGCCCACAAATCTTCTATAGGATTGAGGTCAGGGCTTTGTGATGGCCACTCCAATACCTTGACTTTGTTGTCCTTAATCCATTTTGCCACAACTTTGGAAGTATGCTTTGGGTCATTGTCCATTCGGAAGACCCATTTACGACCAAGCTTTAACTTCCTGACTGATGTCTTGAGATGTTGCTTCAATATATCCACATAATTTTGCCTCCTCGTGATGCCATCTATGTTGTGAAATGCACCAGTCCTTCCTGCAGCAAAGCACACCCACAACATGATGCTGCCACCCCCGTCAGTTGGGATGGTTTTCTTCGGCTTGCAAGCATCCCCCTTTTTCCTCCAAACATAACGATTGTCATTATGGCCAAACGGTTCTATTTTTGTACGATCTTTGTCCTCATGTGCAGTTGCAAACCGTAGTCTGGCTTTTTTTATGGCAGTTTTGGAGCAGTGTCTTCTTCCTTGCTGAGCAGCCTTTCCGGTTATGTCGATATAGGACTCGCTTTACTGTGGATATAGGTACTTTTGTACCCGTTTCCTCCAGCATCTTCACAAGGTCCTTTGCTGTTGTTCTTGGATTGATTTGCACTTTTTGCACCAAAGCATGTTCATCTCTAGGAGACAGAATGCGTCTCCTTCCTGAGAGGTATGACTGCTGCGTGGTCCCATGGTGTTTATACTTGCATACTATTGTTTGTATAGATGAACATGGTACCTTCGAGCGTTTGGAAATTGCTTCCAAAGATGAACCAGTCTTGTGGAGGTCTACCATTTTTATTCTGAGGTCTTGGCTGAGGCACGGAGTTTGAAGGTAGGCCTTGAAAAACATCCACAGGTACACCTCCAAATGATGTCAATTAGCCTATCAGAAGCTTCTAAAGCCATGACATAATTTTCTGGAATTTTCCAAGCTGTTTAAACGCACAGTCAACTTAGTGTATGTAAACGTCTGACCCACTGGAATTGTGATACAGTGAATTATAAGTGAAATAATCTGTTTGTAAACAATTGTTGGAAAAATGACTTGTGTCGTGCACAAAGTACATGTCCTAACAGACTTGCCAAAACTATAGTTTGATAAGACATTTGTGGAGTAGTTGAAAAAACACTTTTAATGACTCCAACCTAAGTGTATGTAAACTTCCGACTTCAACTGTATATGTGGCATTTATGTATATATACGGTATTGTTGACAGATGTTTTATCTATTTGCTTTTTGAAGATTTTGCTAGATTAACAACTGCACATTAACTGTTCAGCCCATTTAAGGAAAGTCCAAATAAGCATTTTAAAATGTATGCTGTTATAGTTGTGTGTAGCTGCTTTCTTTGTGTGTAATCGTTAAACTGATGTAGATGTTTATTCTCCAGAAGACCGGTAAGGAGCTCTAACTTTTAATAAAGTTATCATGCATCTTAGATGTTTGGCAAAAACACTTTGTCCCTCATTGGTTTCTCTATTGTGGAGGTCATTTCAAAAGAACAAACAACTTTCAGTCTGTCATTATCCAGACTAACGGCAACATCATTCTTCAGTCATTCAAGAAGCGTTGATATTTCAGAGGTAATATGATCCTGTGAGATCTGAGGAGGAATGTGAAGGGCTTTTCATACTGATGCTTATAAAATTACAGCATTGAACTACAATACAAAAGCCAACCAAGGCGGTCTGCATAGAGCAGAAATAAGTCTGACTTTTCTCTACAGGACTCTGGTTGGAAGCCTCACTTAGTTTTTGCTTCACTTAGAAATACACAGAGTATATCCCCCCTTTGCCCTCAGAACATCCTCAATTCGTCGGGCATGGAATCTAATGTCGAAAGCATTTGACAGGGATGCTGGCCCATGTTGACACCAATGCTTCCCACAGTTGTGTCAAGTTGGCTGGATGTCCTTAGAGTGGTGGACATTCTTGATACATGGGAAACTGTTGATTGTGAAAAACCCAGAAGCGTTGCAGTTTGACACAGACCGGTGTGCCTGGCACCTACTACCATACCTGTATCGTAACAGATGTTCATAATGTTTTGTGCACTCAGTGTATTATAGGACCTTAGGATTATTTTTTAGTTGATGCATGCCAGCAAAGGCACTACACAACACTAAACAATACATTAATTGCAATATAACGGTGACAAACGATGCCCACAAGCTGTTTGGCCCTACATAAAGCTGTCCCAACAGAAGAGCTATCTTTTCAGCACAATGGAGTGAATCCTTACCACTGCTACTCCTGGCTATCAGCGGAGCCTTGTCTGGCAGCAAAACAGTCCATTCAGGCTCATTTACTGCCTACTAAAAAAACAGCTGATATGGCTGACTTGTTTAAACAAATGTGATTTCTACTGACAATTGCGATGTACAAACTATGGCATAAGGGAACGACGAGCGGATAAGAGGCCTTCTGTAATTTCGATTAGTCAATATAACTATTTGTTCAGCACTTTTGAAATGTACAGAGACAGAATTCAGAACATGGGCCGTTTTTACAGTATTCTCCCTGTACACTAAATCAGAACCGTAGGATAAATAAAGGGGGCATATAAGCAGACAATGAAAGCTCTTACAATATTCAATGATTACCTTTCTCTAAAACAGGCTATAAGCTACATGTGCACCACCAAGTCAGAACAGTAGGCTAAGTTATGAGGGGGAAAGGGACCAAATTATTAGGGTGAGGCACATGGGCTACTAACAGCTTACTACATAACTGTCACGACTCCCGCCAAAGTTTGCTCCCCTGCCTGTTCATCACCAGTCTACTAGCCGCCACCGATCCCTTCTTCCCTTTCTGTTAGTTTAGTCTTATTATTTGCACCTGTCCCTATTTGTGTTTTCTGGATTTTCTAGCCTATTTAAGCTTGTTAGGCCCGCTCTAGTTTGTGCGGGATAATTTTGTGTTCATGTTTAGTGTTGGATGTGGTTTTGTGCTCCTGACCGTTTTACCCTGTTTTGGGTTGGTCAGTGTTTTCCGCCCTGTGTTTGGGCATGACCGTTTGTGCCAGAATAAAATGCCTATTTTTCTCGAACCCTCTGCTCTCTGCACCTTCCACTCCTATTCATCCGTGACAACATACACTTAGTATTACTTTCTTAGCTGGCATATTACATAATTTATGCAACAGCATACAATACATTTTTGGAATCACCTTGTTGTTCTGTGGTCACTTGAACAGGACGGTGGTGCGGCAGTCCATCTTTTGGCCAAATTTTGTCATCCAACTTTGTCATCAAAGTCTCGCATTCTCTGGATTTATGGTGCTTTCAATATAACTGGGAACTCTGGGGAAAAAAAGAAGGTTGAATCATGATGTCAGTGATATTCAGGTCGGAGCTCTAGAAAGTGGCCAGAGTTCCCGACTTGGAATTCCGAGTTGGATGAGCATTCAAAACCAATTTTCCCAGTCTGAGCTCTTTTTTCCCCCCAGAGTTCCCAGTTGTCTTGAACTCACTAAAGTCTGAGATTTACCAGTTCAGAGTTTCCAGTTGTTTTGAACGTGGCAGAAATCATGCTGGATTGACAGTATGGCCAATGTATTCAACCTTTTCTGGCCCATGGCATGTGAATGCTTTCTTTTAAAGCTTGGAAAAGAGACTCTTAAACTCAGACTTGGACCACACACCCACTCCACTGAATAGTAGGCTAATGATTGCTTTGCAATGCTTTCAGTTACCCACGGATTCCTTCCAAACCACTCATTGTTGAATTTGCGTTGTCCAACTTGTTGTGTAAAGTTTATGTCCAATGACCGATGAGCACAGATACATTTCATCTATAATTTTTCTTCATATGACAATGATTGAAAAGGATTTGCCAGTAGATTGATGACTGCTTGTCTAGCTTGCTAGCTAAGATTTTGAAGGTATGATGTTGACATGATGAGTCCAATCAAAGCTACGGTAGATAACGTAATTTGATATAATTTTATCTGTGGCCAATGACCTTGAACCTTCTTGGATGGGCACTTCTAATGTAAATCTATGGCAGCACCTAAGGCGCTTGAATTTTCGATCTGTCCCCAGTAGATTTTGCAGTGATTTAGTGTCCCCATGCTTGACAGAACACTGAGCCAATCATGGCACAACTAGAGAACATTACCAACCCCTTCGATCAGTATTTTCCATTGGCTGCCCCACTACCACAGAATGCACTGAGCTAGGCTGAAACGCTTGCATTTTGGAACTGCCTTACTCAAGAAAGCAAAAAAGAGACCATGTTTGTATGTGACTTTATTAACTCTATTATTATTGTTTATTTTTTTACATTGTTTGCAAACTGATATTTGACACGTATTAATGGCAAAATAGCATCCAAAACAGCCAACAACAACAAATAGCCCTTACACAGCCTGGAGGTGTGTTGGGTCATTGTCCTGTCGAAAAACAAATGATAGTCCCACTAAGCGCAAACCAGATGGGATGGCGTATCGCTACAGAATGCTGTGGTAGCCATGCTGGTCAAGTGTGCCTTGAATTATAAATAAATCAGAGATAGTGTCACCAGCAAAGCACCCCCACACCATAACACCTCCTCCATGCTTCACGGTGGGAACCACACATGCGGAGATCATCCGTGCTCCTACTCTGCGTCTCACAAAGACACGGCGGTTGGACCCAATAATCTCAAATTTGGACTCATCAGACCAAGGACAGATTTCCACCGGTTTAATGTCCATTGCTTGTGTTTCTTGGCCCAAGCAAGTCTCTTCTTCTTATTGGTGTCCTTTAGTCGTGATTTCTTTTCAGCAATTCGACCATGAAGGCCTGATTCACACAGTCTCCTCTGAACAGTTGATGTTGAGATGTGTCTGTTACTTGAACTCTGTAAAGTATTTATTTGGGCTGCAATTTCTGATGCTGGTAACTCTAATGAACTTATCCTCTGCAGCAGAGGTAACTCTGGTTCTTCCTTTCCTGTGGCGGTCCTCATGAGAGACAGTTTTATCATAGCTCTTGATGGTTTTTGAAACTGCACTTGAAGAAACCTTCAAAGTTCTTGACATTTTCCAGATTGACTGACCTTCATGTCTTAAAGTAATGATGGACTGTCCTTTCTCTTTGCTTATTGGAGCTGTTCTTGTCATAATATGGACATGGTCTTTTACCAAATAGGGCTATCTTCTATGTACCCCCTACCTTGTCTCAACACAACTGATTGGCTCAAATGTATTAAGGAAAGAAATTCCACAAATTAACTTTTAACAAGGCACACCTGTTAATTTAAATGCATTCCAGGTGACTACCTCATGAAGCTGGTTGAGAGAATGCCACGATTGTGTGAAGCTGTCATCAAGGCAAAGGGTGGCTACATTGAAGAATCTCAAATATAAAATATATTTTGATTTGTTTAACCCTTATTTGGTTACTACATGATTCCAAATGTGTTATTTCATAGTTTTGAGGTCTTCACTGTTATTCTACATAATAAATAAATAAAAACCCTGGAATGAGTAGATGTGTCCAAACTTTTGACTGGTGCTGTATTTATTTTTTGTTTGCTAAACAGGTGGGGCTCAGAACAGGTGGGGGCTCTGCCCCACCTGCCCTGAATGACTGTTCGCCACTGAGTAATGCATAATTAAAATAATTAAAATCCCCCTCAGACATAGCATAACTTAGCTGACTAAGTTTCATTCAAGTTTACCATGTAATTGATATCCCAGCCTGATACCCTCTTTTGTATTTGTCATACACGGGTGTGTGCAGTTTACTGCCCAGCCAAAGTAACTTGACCAGGCACATTTTTCTAATGGCTTTTGTGCTACTCCATTATCTTTACAAGATGAAGTATGCAATAAAGAAATTAGGTTTTAGTGTGTACAAGTGTGAAAGTCCAACCCATGAATATGTTAGAAACATGGACTGCCATAAAATGACTACAGTATGCTCTCATTTTCCCTGTCAGAGTAAACAGTATATCCACATACTTTTGCTTCTCATGATGCCATCTATTTTGTGAAGTGCACCAGTCCCTCCTGTGTAACCGATGTGAAATGGCTAGCTAGTTAGCGGTGGTGCGCACTAATAGCGTTTCAATCGATGACGTCACTCGCTCTGAGACCTTGAAGTAGTTGTTCCCCTTGCTCTGCAAGGGCCACGGCTTTTGTTGAGCAATGGGTTACGATGCTTCGAGGGTGGCTGTTGTCAGTGTACAGAGGGTCCCTGGTTCGAGCCCAGGTAGGGGCGAGGAGAGGAACGGAAGCAATACTTTTACACCTGCAGCAAAGCACCCCCACAACATGATGCTGCCACTCCCGTGCTTCACGGTTAGGATGGTGTTCTTCACCTTAGAAACCTCCCCCTTTCTCCTCCAAACATAACAATGGTCATTATGGCCAAACAGTTCTATTTTTGTTTCATCAGACCAGAGGACAATTCTCCAAAAAGTACAATCTTTGTCCCCATGTGTAGTTGCAAACTGTAGTCTGGCTTTTTTATGGCGGTTTTGGAGCAGTAGCTTCTTTCTTGCTGAGCGGCCTTTCGGGTTATGTCGATATAGGACTCTTTTTACTGTGGCTATAGATACTTTTGTACCCATTTCCTACAGCATCTTCACAAGGTCCTTTGCTGTTGTTCTGGGACTGATTTGCACTTTTCGCACCAAAGTAAGTTAATCTCTAGGAGACAGAATGCGTCTCCATCCTGAGCGGTATGACGGCCGCGTGGTCCCATGGTGTTTATACTTGCGTACTATTGATTATACAGATGAACGTGGTACCTTCAGGCGTTTGGAAATTGCTCCCAAGGATGAACCAGACTTGTGGAGGTCTTGGCTGATTTCTTTTGATTTTCCCATGATGTCAAGCAAAGAGTCACTGAGTTTGAAGGTAGGACTTGAAATACATCCACATGTACTCCTCCAATTGACTCAAATTATGTCAATTGGCCTATCAGAAGCTTCTAAAGCCATGACATCATTTTCTGGATTTTTTCCAAGCTGTTTACAGGCACAGTCAACTTAGTGTATGCCAACTTCTGACCCACTGGAATTGTGATACAGTGAATAAGTTAAATAATATGTCTGTAAACAATTGTTGGAAAAATTAATTGTGTCATGCACAAAGTAGATGTCCTAACCGACTTGCCAAAACTATAGTTTGTTAACAAGACATTTGTGGAGTGGTTCGAGTTTTAATGACTCCAACCTAAGTGTATGTAAACTTCCAACTTCAACTGTATGTACTGTATAAACCATCTGAGCCTTTACATTTGGATGTATGCCAAACCACTTTAGGGTTGTGAATGAACTAAATATCTTATTATTAGTGTATTGATTGATTGATCAAAATCTGTACCTTGGATTTCCCTTCATGAGGATGTGACATTGTATAGTGAAGGTGTCATGTGGTGTAGTAAATGATATACACTCATAAATCCGGCTGTGGGCTATAAATCTAAGTTATATGGTTTCATCCTTGGTGTAGGAAGGGGAAGGCTTTATTCAGACTTCTGTGTTTCTCTTTTGCCGGTTGACATTGACTGTCCTACTGAGTGGACATTTGTGGAGACGATAACTATTCTGGATGTGGATTTATACATCTTTGCGACCAGGAAGTTGAAACACTGATTATCAAGGTAAATCTACAGTATTGATAAACTAGAAAGAGCAACAACAAGCTCATTACCTTGGTAAATGTATTCACCTTTTATGCTACTGTGGTCAAATTATTAAAACTGCCTTGAAATAGTTCCATTCTGCTGTATAACTTACTGTACATACCAGTACCTACATATAGTGCCTTCACTTTTTCCACATTTTGTTGTGTTACAGCCTGAATTATTTAAATAGACTGTTTTTGTCACTGGCCTACACACAATACCCCATAATGTCAAAATGGAATTATGTTTTTAAACATTTTCCAAATTAATTACAAATTAAAACCTGAAATGCCTTGAGTCAATAAATATTCAACCCCTTTGTTATGGCAAGCCTAAATAAGTTCAGAAAATGTGGTTAACAAGTTACATAAGTTGCATGGACTCACTCTGTGTGCAATAATAGTGTTTAACAGGACTTTTTTTTATGACTAATCTCTGTACCTCACACATACAATTATCTGTAAGGTCCCTCAGTCGAGCAGTAAATTTCAAACACAGATTCAACGACAAAGACCAGGGAGGTTTTCCAATACCTCGCAAAGAAAGACACCTATTGGTTGATGGGTACAAATAAAAAAAGCTGACATTGAATATCCCTTTGAGCATGGTGAAGTTATCAATTACACTTTGGATGGTGTATCAATACGCCCAGTCACTAGAAAGATACAGGCGTCCTTCCTACTCAGTTGCCGGAGAGGAAGGAAACCGCTCAGGGCTTGATGGCGGTGATAAGAGAACTGACTAGATCAACAACATTGTAGTTACTCCACAATACTAACCTAATTGACAGAGTGAACATACAAACACATTATTGAGTACCACTCTCTCTATTTTCAAGCGTAGTGGTGGTTGGTATCGTTAAGGACTGGGGAGTTTTTCAGGATAAAAAAAATAAACCGAACGGAGTTCTCATGTAAATTACATTTTCTGTATAGATTTTTTTTAAATTAATTTCTAAAAACATGTCTTCTTCACTTTGTCATTATGGGGTATTGTGTGGGAGAGAAAATATATTTAATCAATTTTTAATTTAGGCTGTAACACAACAAAATGTGGAATAAGTCAAGAGGTATGAAGGTATGAAAGTCACCATTAGTATCTGTTTAATTCTTCAAACTCTGTCAAGTTGATTGTTGATCATTACTAGTCAGTCATTTTCAAATCTTGCTATAGATTTTCAAGCCTATTTAAGTCAAAACTGTAACTAGGCCACTCAGGAATATTCAATGTCGTCTTGTCATTCTAATTTAAAAAATATATTACATCTTTCCCAGGTCTTCTGAAAGGATACGAGATGCATCAGTTTATATTAGTCTTAATCACACTCCTGGTCTTATGGCCACCTACTGTTCATGGTGGGAAGGTCCTGGTGTTTCCAGTGGAAGGCAGCCATTGGATCAACATGAATGTCATTATTGAAGCACTGCATTCAAGAGGTCACAGTGTGTCAGTAGTACGGCCATCAGACAGCTGGTACATCAAGGAAACCTCCCCTCACTACAGTTCAATCCCAATTGATATTCCAGGTGGATTTGATGAGGACTTTGCCACAGTGTTTGTGGGTAGACTTCTGGAGATCCAGAGAGAGGGAAAGGGTGCATGGGCTCGTTTTAAACTGGAAATGGAGCTCACGTTAAAAGCTGGAGAGATGCATGAAAAGATTTGTGAAATGCTTACATACATATTTGAGAATAAAGAGCTGATGAAATCTCTCAAGGATGCAAAGTACGACTTGGTTCTGACTGATCCTGCTATGGCAGGGGGAGTTATACTGGCACACTACCTTAGTTTACCCGTTGTTTTTAATGTCAGATGGACCATTCACGGTGAAGGTCATTTTGCTATAGCTCCCTCTCCTCTTTCATATGTTCCTATGGTAGGGGCAGAGCTAACGGACAAAATGACTTTTCTTGAGAAAGTAAAAAATGTACTGATTTATGGAATGAGCGCTGCTCAGATTGCACATGCTATTAGTCCACAATACACTGCCTTGGTTAGTCAGTACTTTGGTCCTGAGGTTGACTACTTCTCATTGTTTCAAGCTGCTGATTTATGGCTCATGAGAGTTGACTTTGTGTTTGAGTTCCCTCGTCCCACCATGCCTAATGTTATCTATATGGGAGGGTTCCAGTGTAAACCTGCCAAACCTCTTCCCCAAGAACTGGAGGAGTTTGTTCATAGTTCTGGGGAACATGGAGTCATTATCATGTCTTTGGGAACCTTAGTTGCACAGCTTCCTCGTGATTTAACTGATGAATTGGCTGCTGCTTTTTCCCAACTGCCTCAGAAGGTAATCTGGAGACACAAAGGAGACAGGCCAACTACTCTGGGCAACAACACCTTACTAGTTGACTGGATGCCTCAGAATGATCTGTTAGGACACCCTAAGACAAGGCTGTTTGTAGCTCACGGAGGAACAAATGGGGTTCAAGAGGCTATCTACCACGGTGTTCCAATAGTAGGCTTACCACTGATTTTTGATCAACCTGACAATCTTCACAAAATGAAAGCCAGAGGAGCAGCGAAGATCCTGGATATTTTTACAATAAGCAGGGATATCTTCCTCCAGGCCTTACAGGAAGTTCTGAATGAGCCGTCCTACAGGATGAACATGCAGAGACTCTCCAGGCTACACCGGGACGTGCCAATGGAACCCCTAGACACTGCCCTCTTCTGGATTGAGTTTGTCATGAGACACAAAGGTGCTGCTCACCTGCGTACAGAGTCCTACAGAATGTCCTGGTACTCCTACCACTCTGTAGATGTAATGGTGTTTTTACTGGCTGTTGTGCTACTTATTATGCTGACTACTGTTGCAATCATCAGGTGTTTATGCTTCAGGATGTGTAGTAGACTAAAAATGAAACATGAATGAAATTATTTGAGAAGGTCAGTGTGTATTGGCTTGAATAGCAAAACACCAATGACAAATACAGTACATGTTTCATTGAGAAAGCAAAAATGTAAATACATTATTTACTGGCAAGAGAGATTGATACCACTTATTAGCATAATGGATAGTTGCCTACTTGACAGTGATGGATATTAGCATTGTTTTATTACATCTGCAGCCAAAAACATTTAATATGTATTATATTTCATCATGTAAATGATGGCATAACTTCTGTTTTGATAGTCAAGCAAAGCAATAATATTGTATTCTGTACGTGATACATCACTGTACAAAAGCCTGAGCTTTTTTTTCATTAAATAAATCATTTATTTAATAAAAAATGCATTGTACAGAGAGACTGTGAGTATGAGCCGTTGTTACATTTTAATTTGTCCCTGGTTAAACCTAATATCCAGTGTTACACATGAGACGACACATAACATTACTCCCTTTCGACAGTGCTACATGTGCATATTCTGCTTAGTATGAGATATATATTTTTTCTCTGAATAATGTCAACTACTGTATGTAGTTTAGCTGGGCCTAGGATTGGGCCTGGGAGTCAGTGGTCTGGGAGTGATGGGATGGGCCTCACAATAGAATGAGAAGGCCAGTCAAGAGAGGTACTCCTCCCAGACAGGGTAAAGACCAATCCTTTATTGCATACCTGCAGATGGCCACAATGGGCACCATAGGTATTGAAGTGCAGCCCAGCCCAGCCTAGCCCAGCCCAGCCCAGCCCAGCCCAGCCCAGCCCAGCCCAGCCCAGCCCAGCCCAGCCCAGCCCAGCCCAGCCTAGCCCAGCCCAGCCCAGCCCAGCCCAGCCCAGCCCAGCCCAGCCCAGCCCAGCCCAGCCCAGCCCAGCCTAGCCCAGCCCAGCCCAGCCCAGCCCAGCCCAGCCCAGCCTAGCCCAGCCCAGCCCAGCCCAGCCCAGCCCAGCCCAGCCCAGCCCAGCCCAGCCTAGCCCAGCCCAGCCCAGCCCAGCCCAGCCCAGCCCAGCCCAGCCCAGCCCAGCCCAGCCCAGCCCAGCCCAGCCCAGCCCAGCCCAGCCCAGCCCAGCCTAGCCCAGCCCAGCCCAGCCCAGCCCAGCCCAGCCCAGCCCAGCCCAGCCTAGCCCAGCCCAGCCCAGCCCAGCCCAGCCCAGCCCAGCCCAGCCCAGCCCAGCCTAGCCCAGCCCAGCCCAGCCCAGCCCAGCCCAGCCCAGCCCAGCCCAGCCCAGCCCAGCCCAGCCCAGCCTAGCCCAGCCCAGCCCAGCCCAGCCCAGCCCAGCCCAGCCCAGCCCAGCCCAGCCCAGCCCAGCCCAGCCTAGCCCAGCCCAGCCCAGCCCAGCCCAGCCTGGGCCAGTCAAAAGTTTGGACACACTTACTCATTCAATGTTTTTTTTTTTTTTTTTACTATTTTCTACATTATAGAATAAACCATCTTAAATGGTTTGAGGTCGGGTGATTGTGGAGGCCAGGTCATCTGATGCAGCACTCCATCACTCTTCTTCTTGGTCAAATAGCCCTTACACAGCCTGGAGGTGTGTTGGGTCATTGTCCTGTTGAAAACAAATGATAGTCCCACTAAGCGCAAACAAGATGGGATGGCGTATAGCTGCAGAATGCTGTGATAGCCATGCTGGTTAAGTGTGCCTTCAATTCTAAATAAATCGGAGACAGTGTCACCAGCAAAGCACCCCAGCACCATCACACCTCTTCCTCCATGACTTGAGGTGTGAACCACACATGTGGAGATCATCCATTCACCTACTCTGCGTCTCACAAAGACATGGTGGTTGGAACCAAAAATCAAAAATTTGGACTCATCAGACCAAAGGAGAGATTTCCACCAGTCAGTCTCCTCTGAACAGTTTATGTTGAGATGTGTCTGTTACTTGAACTCTGTGAAGAATTTATTTGGGATGCAATTTCTGATGCTGGTAAGTCTAATGAACTTATCCTCTGCAGCAGAGGTAACTCTGGGTCTTCCTTTCCTGTGGCGGTCCTCATGAGAGCCAGTTTTATCATAGCGCTTGATGATTTTTGCGACTGCACTTGAAGAAACGTTCAAAGCTCTTGAAATGTTCGTGATTGACTGACCTTCATGTCTTAAAGTAATGATGGACTGTCCTTTCTATTTGCCTTTTTGAGCTGTTCTTGCCATAATATGGACTTGGTCTTTTACCAAATAGGGCTGTCTGCTGTATACCACCCTTACCTTGTCACAACACAACTGATTGGCTCAAACGCATTAAGGAAAGAAATTCCACAAATGAACTTTTAACAAGGCACACCTGTTCATTGAAAATTATTTCAGGTGACTACCTCATGATGCTGGTTGAGAGAATGCAAGATTGTGCAAAGCTGTCATCAAGGCAAAGGGTCGCTACTTTGAAGAATCTCAAATTTAAAATATATATATATATAAAAATATGTTTAACACTTTCTGGTAATGACATGATTCCATATGTGTTACTTCATAGTTTTGATATCTTCACTATTATTTTACAATGTAGAAAATAGTAAAATTAAGAAAAACCCTGGAATGAGTAGGTGTGTCCAAACTTTTGACTGGTACTATACATACTATATGACCTAGAACTGTGTCTGAAATGAGTCAAAATATATGTCTTATGTAGGAAAAATACATGAGGTACTGACATCATGAAGCAACAAATTAAAACTGTCTCAACCAGTTAGAATCAGATTGTCTACATGACTGTATAAACATATATTTCATTGAAGGCAGGTCATGAGAGTGTGTAAGTGGTATGCACGTCCCAAATTTCCCCACTGTTGCTGGGCCAAATGCGGTTGATGATAATGAAAGAAAAGTCTGCACATGGTAAAGACGTATGTTCATGGTATGCACGTATATTGCTCTCATGTACATTCCATGGGTGCAGCATGCAACCATGTATGGGCTTTTCTTTCATTAGTTTCATGAAATGAAATCACTCTCTGAATGATAGTGCCATTGAAAATGCAAAAGGTAAATCCAAAAAATGGTAAAAGAAATCACCCCCAAAATCCTTATTTACAAATAGAAAGAGTACTTTCAAACGGGGGGGGGGGGCTGTCCTCTCACGTCGTCCTGGTTCTCAGAGAGCTCATCCGGAGCACGGTGAGCTCCGCTACGTCTGCATCCTGCATCTCAGACTCCTGCTGGCAGCTCTCTCTGATCACATACACTATGAGTCCCACACAGATGATTATGAGAAGAAATATACCTAGAACCTGATACATCAGGGGGCAGAAATAAAGATTGAATAAGGTGAATAACATCCTAAATGTGACTGCAATGCATAGACTAGACATCTATGTTATTGATAACACACAACTCCATCACCCCACATAAGTAGAGGACTTTGTAACAGGTAAGAGCTGTGCAGTAGCATGAAGAGCTAGGGGCCATATGTATCAAGTGTTTCCGAGTAGGAGTGCTGACTTAGGATCAGTTTAGCCTTTTAGATCTTAATGAATAAGATTACATGGACGAGGGGACCTGATTCTAGATCAGCACTCCCTCACTGAATCGCTTGATACATATGGCCCCTAGCTCCTCATTCCACCTCATATAATGAAACATATGCATGTAACAATGTAGTGATATGCATGAAATGAAACTCACTTGAGACACAACAAATAGCTGCTGCGAGCGGAGCATTAGTTCTTGCGGTGTGACATCTCCCTCACTAGTTGGCTCACACCATTTCTGCGGTGCTGCTTTATCAACTATGACAAATCTGCCCTTCCAGTCTGTCATTGCACAAGCAAAGTACTGACCATCGAGGAACAACAAGATCAGCCAGACGATTGCAGGAACAAAACTGGAAAAAGACACAGTCTTCCGGCACCACGTATCGCACCTGCATCCTTGAATGATCAGCATCAACGTGAAGGCCATGACAGCAGGAATGATGAAGAAGGCAGATGAAAACACTCCGTTCCATTTAGGATTGCAAGGACACTCAAACTCCAGCTCCACCAGCTTCTCTAGTCCCATGAGGATAAATCCAAAAGCCACATTTGAGACCAGAGGACTGTTGCTAAGTTCATTTTTCAGTCTGGTAAGCCATTGTTGTCTACTTTCCATACTAAATAGACCAAGAAATGAGAGTAGTAGAGGTAAAAATCCCAACAGAGGGTGTACCGTTGTGAACACATTGGCAACAGTTAAGTGATGCGTGATTAACAGTTCTAGGGGTACGTTTTTCCCTCTGACAAAATGCCACACTTCTACTCTCATTGGTTTTGAACAAAGGAGGGTGTGTCATCGTCACTGACCTTTCCCCAGCTGATTGGCTGGCGGGGCGTTTCAGGTGGGGTTAGATTTTAAATGTACTCTTCCACAGATAAACTAGAGGTAGGAGAGTAAAGTGGAGGGAAGTCCAGTTTGTTCTGCTATTGGATGAGAAGACCAGCCATTTACAATACTTCCTCTAGCACACAAATACTCACAGTGCAATGGCCGGTGGATACTGTAGTGCGGCAGCAGTTGGTAGCAACTTTGGAATCAATTTCTCAGATACATTTAGCCACAGAATCAGTATATGGACAGTACTACTTAAACAGTGCCCCTCAAATGGATATTGCATGTGTACTGTATACACACTGACTGAATGGGTTGCCATAGTCTGGCCTTTCATTTAGTATAGTGTGTTTTCCACTCGTTTCCAAAAAACATGAATATATACCCATTACGTATATTGATTTCCCCACGGCTAATGTTCACACAACACAATTTACCCAGTATGATTCAGTTGAATTCTGGCTACTATAATGAACCACCAGATGTCGCCCATGTAACACCACTGCACAGATCTAGAATACAGGGATTAATGGGAGGCCATGTTAGTTAGGGTCAGTCAGATTGATACACAGTCCAGTCCAGTACCCGGAGTCACTGTATCCCGGGTTATGTCTTCCAGTGAAATTAGCTGATATGTGTGGTTCATGGCAGGGTTGTTACCACCTAGTGACCTGTTTCCTATGCATTTACAGTATTATGACGGGGCATGGCATTTGCGAAGATTAAACCACAGCCTATAATTACTTACCCTCAGGCAGGTGGCGGATTGATGATTTACCCGAATTCCTTGCGATTATAGCAATTATCAGTGTCTCTATAATTGTCATTGGTCAAGAGGTCTACTTTGAGATAAACCACCTGAAGTGGCCACTTTCTTTCTCTCTGTGTGCATGTGTGTTTGCGCGCGAGCGTTTGTGGATGTGCATCTTGGATCAAGCTTTCCTGCGCCACGTTTCGATGCTAACAATCCATATGACTGTCTGTCAATAAAGACGATTGACTTAATACATGTGCAATGGAAATCAAATTGATGTAGGCAATAATTCATGCATATTCGGAATGATTGTTTGTAAAAATGTACACCTTTATTTTGGGCACTAAAGGTCCTCGTTTCTATGAGCGTCAATGCGCATCGGTCTGCGCATCTCTGATCCTTCAGAACTACAACCGTGGACGCTTTCACTGACATCGAAAGACCTCTTCCGCAATCCGATGAAGGAGGCTCCGTTTATGGCCCTACTACATCAGCATCCCTGACGGAGCTATCCGCCTGTCTTGGACCATTCCTTGCTGCCTTCATTTCGTTATTTTCCGGAGGACTTTACCTTTATAGCCTTCGTAGATCATTCTAAAGAACTCCGCATCCACTCTGCTATGCACCTTTAGACCAGATCTCTAATTCCCGCGATCAATATCTCATCTCCCACAATCGCCTTATCTCGTCCCTGCCTGGTCCTCTCATCGAACCCCAAGAATGCAGCCCAATGCAGTAATGTTGGCTGTGGTCCTTTTTGGAAACTTGATGCTGCATTACGTCTCGGCTCAAAACGGTAAGAATGAAGATGTGCCCATGCCCGGGATTGTACACAATCGCAGTCAGACACAGTGTCTTGCTAATTGTTCCAATGAGGAGCCTACTGTGACTCGAATATGTTTTTGATTAAGATTTGATGAAGGGGGCGTCTGTCATTTGACATAATGTCAAATATGAGGGCCATGGGCGCATTTACGCATCGCAATATAGTGTTTATTTGGAACAAACTCGTTTACATAACTCTGTTCACAGTATTTAGGGTGCTACATTTTTTTACCATTTCCCTACGCACACGATTCTCAATTTTATAGTGTATGGAAATGGATTGAAACTAGATAAATATGCTATTGCAAACCAGAGCATAAATATCTTACAGCAAACCAGGGCATAGCTGTGTTTGCTTGGAATTTTCTAATATAAGCTCTATTAGATATTTCGTTCTGTTTGGAGTTAGTATTATATTATTATTATTTGATGGATACATTGGAATTTCTTAGTCTCCAGGAATTATTTGTCTTCATTGATAAATAGATTACTGAATGCACAGATTGTTGACATGCTTTGATTGTAGCATATTTAGTATTTGGGATGTACGTATTGTTTGTTATGTTGTGAAGAAGAGCAGCGTAATGCATTCCTAGCGTAATGGAGATAGATGACTGTTGAAGAACCTGCCAAACAGTCTGCACGACTCAGGACTGTTAAGCCCATAGTCTCTCTCTGGCTAAAACACAACAAACAAATCATCAGGCTTTCATAATTAAAGAGGTCAATGTTACACTTTATATGAATGTGTGTGTGTGTGTGTGTGTGTCATTTCTACATCTCATGTGAATTAACAGGCAGACATTGTCATTGATATCATTCTTAGTGACAGTGTTGATATTTGGAAAGGACATGACACGTTTTCTGCCCCCCAAATACAATCTGCATTATAGTAAACAGCATCTTTGGTTTCCTGGAAATATTAGGCCCATTAGTGTGTGTTAGTGGAGTTGAGATTCTATTACATAATCACTGTTGGCTCAAAGCAGAGTGTTGATAACCTCAACACATATACACAACTTCCAACAAAACACATTTAGATGATCTGTCTGTAGCCTACATGTTTGAAGGTTATAATATCTTATTCCACAATATGATGAATAACCTTTCAAATGATTATCACCAATTACTTTCAACATTTGATTGATTTCAATTGTCTCTCCATGGGCCATCCAAGTTAATTTCTTTCAGTCTTTGATGAACACACAGTCAGTCACAAGGGGCAGCATTGAGGGAAGCATAATTTGCTTGACATGAAGGATGCCTGAGCCTCCTCATCATTGCGTGTTAAGGGTTGCTTTCCCTGACATGACCCTGATGGATGGCCAATCCCAGTGAATCACTTCTGTCACCCAGATGGGACACACCAATCAGAGGCAGCCTCTACACAAAACACAGGCTAATGCATGTTCTCAGAGCTGAGCTACTACCAGTTATTGGTACATTTTATGACAAAAATTGTTTAAATAACGAAAGTTGCAATTTTGGATTGTGTTATAGGCCTATAGAAAACAAATAAAAATGCACCAGTCTATTACTGCTAGAACTGACTTTGCTGATAACTACTTTGTTGAGGGAAAATCTACTTGCTACGATTGTGATATGTTGTTGTTTCACCTAACTATTTTAAGTCGCTCTGGATAAGAGCATTTGCTAAAGGACTGTTAGCACTGTGAACACCGAAAGATTGTAATATGAAGTTGTACAGCAATAGTCACTCAAAGCAGAATAGAGAAATCAATCATTGGCTAAACTATTCTCACTAGAAGAAAAAGAAACGCACACCTATTAAGACGAGGTGCTGGCTAGCGGAGTAGAAACTTGAAAATAAAAGAGAGCCGCACACTCTAGGAGCTCAGATGCAAAAATGTAATTACCAACGTTTCGACAGCCACGCTGTCATCAGGGTACCCTATACCCTGATGACAGCTTGGCTGTCGAAACGTTGGTAATTACATTTTAATGAATGGTATACTGATGCTATTTGATCGCACAAATATGGGTACATCCTCCAAACAAATGAATTCATATTTCACAGTCTGGATTTAGTGTGAGTGATGTAACGTGGCAGGCTTCACTATGTCACGTTTGATTTCCTCAGCAATATTTCGGATTCGGGGCAATGGCGTGTAAAGAAGTGTAATTATAAGGGCAGGGGATTTAATCACAGTACAGTATGTGTGAAGCAGAGGAGGGAGCTGAGCTGAGGCCATTATACCTCTATATGCTTGGGGAGCCTGACCAACCATAGATGGCTGAGATTCAGCAACAGATATCTGGAGGACTGTAAATAGCATTGGTCCATTCTGCTGCCAGTCGCTATTTATAGAGCGGAGACACAGCACCCTGAGCACAGAGAACTGTGGCTTTAACGTCCTTTTGCGAAAGTGAGTCCATTAACTCTTAATGGGTAGCAGCATCCCTGTGCACAGCTGTTTGGCTCTCTGAAGACTCACTAGATGCATGTGAAACATTTAAGCTCTTAAAGGGCCTCGTTCTTTTATGCATGAGGAATATGAAGAGGGGTTCTCTCCTGTCTCTAACCTTAAGATGCTGCTTATGGCAATGCACCATGGATAATCTCCCCCTATGAACAATTGAACAGCCATAACAGCTGTTCAATTGTTCAGGACATTTGTGTGTAGAACATCCTCTTTTTGAGTTGAAATAGAATACAGACCACAATGTGAATTCCTTTGATGTGAGTTACCAATAGAACCGTGAACCAAGTCAAGCATCAAATCAATGCTGCTCTAAATGTGTCTGTTATCTTACTATAAGACAGAAAGCGACGACCTCTCATTATTTATTCATGTAGTACAGTATTAGTAGGTTTGTGTGGCTCAAAGCCACAGACAGTTTATCGACACAGTCCCAGCTTGTATCACTAAACACATTTCATGATCAAATTCCCTGAACCAGGGCCAGGCAACATTTTAAAAGGATACCTAAAATGGCATCTCGTTTACAATGAATAAGGGATTCAATTGACCTAACTGTAAGTTACAGAGTAGCTTGGTAACTGTAAGTCCATGCTGTATCACTGCCCATGTTCTGAGTAACAAAGGACACATCTGTGAGACCAGAAAATGTGCTGTGGGACGTAAGCCAGTTCTTCGACTGAGTCACACTAGCCCACTGTGAAACATGATACATACTGCACCGACAGCATCATGCACCCCTCAGCCTCCAACACAGTACACACCAGACATACTGTAGCTACTGATGATGATACCCAAATGGAAGACGCTAGACGGAATTTTAAACAAAATGGAGACAATGTTGTTATGTGGTTGTGTAGAATATTCGTTCTGCGAGATTTGTTTGTGGTTACAATATGTGTTGTCACAGTGTGTCCAATAAAGAAAACCCCTTATTTGATAGTTGTTGTCACAAACTGTTATGGTGACATGGATGAGTGTCAGCTAGTCCTGTGGCATATGGTATCTTAACCATACTCGCTTTGCACAGTGTCAGAGGGCCCGGGTTGTCTGTCATCTTGACCTATGGAAGGGTTAATCGGGGAACAATGTTTGCTGGTTGATGGGGATAAGCCCATTTCAGCCGGGGATGGGGGGGGGGGGGGGTTAACTCTCATGAAAGTGGTGGCTCCCCTCTATGACCCGAATGGCTGTCCCTGAGTAGTCACGGTAAAATGGCAGAAGTCACCTCCTCCCTCTTATCTCAGCTGTTGTTGCTAACTGCCATTTATCCACAACACCACTCTAATTCATGCAGGCATCAAGGTTTATTGTTGATTTGTTCAAACGAATGAGGAAATCTATAGCCGCCCACCCATCGATGTGTTAAGAGCAGCTCAGAAACAGATACATCATCCTTCAACCCACAGCAGTGACTCATTTACAACTGTCAGAGCAGGAGGCTTTGTGAAATCTTGGGCAATCGGCCAAGTGTAACACCTCTTAACCAGATGCTGGAAGCCAGCTAAGTTGGCTCTCCTACAAAAGTCAGATATACTGGCTAAGACAATGGAGCATCACACCACAGTACACTGATACTACAGCTAGATCTCTAATGCCCGTGATTTCAATATCAAATTCCAACATTCATTATATACTCCACTTTGAGTTTGTTTGTATTTATCCAACTATAGATATGCTCATATCTCCCTGCCCGCACAAAAATAAATGCCCTGCATGTAGCCAGTGCAGTGGCCCTTGGGGTTATCTAGCTGCGGTCTGTCTGTGTTGTGGGACTGGGAGGCAGGTTACAGGTGGTTGACTCAAAGCCACTGCATGCCTGCCTGGTGATGTGTGCTCTGCTTTCAGTCCTCATGGGAGAGAGCTCCCCAACTCACTCACTAGGCCGGGCACATGTGTGATGGGCCACCACACATACTCAGAGGGGATCTATTCACCACAGTATACTCTATATGATGCTATATGACATAATGAAGTGCCTCGCAGAATAAACAGAGATGAATGGATGCTTGTGATTCAGTCTGTGCTGTATATGAATCCATCCTCATTATGGAATAATTTAATTCACATCACCTATGTAATTGTGGTAGTATACCTTTAATGACATTACAGGCTACTCTCTTCTATGAAAACCTCCTGGTTCTCTTCACTTTCTGTTGCCCTCCAAGAGTGGAGGATGTGAGGCCGGTCCAGTTCTTTGATCTCAGTGGATGCTTTAGTTCGGAGGCAGCCTGAGCAGAGACGATGGGCATCCAGGCTGGGCTTTACCCTCTGTGATGATGGGGGATGATCATGGGGGGTGGGCCTAGATGTTTCAGGAGAAACAAACAAACACTAATTACTCTGCATGTATCTGGGCGTCAGGCAAGATGGCACAAGGTCTGTGTAGGCTGTGGTCTGTGTGGGCTCTGGTCTGTGTAGGCTGTGGTCTGTGTAGGCTGTGGTCTGTGTAGGCTCTGGTCTGTGTAGGTTCTGGTATGTGTAGGTTCTGGTATGTGTAGGCTCTGATAAATCAGGCCGGGCTATTTCCAAATCATTTACCCTTTTCCTGTTGCCTTATTATTTACAGCTGCCTGTCACTCACTTCTAACTGTTGCTGCCAGGGTATGGTATGGTATGATCTTCACCGATGTATTGTCTCTGGAACATCTTGCTCCGGGTTGACCAGACTAAAGAGTGTTTGGCTTCAGTTGTGTACAGAACATACTGTCTCTAGCTGTGGAAACACAGTGGCTGCATAGCTAGAAGTGTTTGACCTAAAATGGAAAATTATAGCCTACAGTATAAACGCAGTCTCCTGGTTACAAACTGATACAGAACAGTATATTATTTGTCCAACCAAAACGCTAAGTATCTAGGTTATATTGCAATAATGAAATGTTAGGCACAGCTCTTTTTAACACAGTACTGATAGCTATGCGTAGGCGTCCAGTAACCTCCCCCCACTAGGCACCTAGTAACCTCCCCCCACTAGTAACCTCCCCCCACTAGGCAGCTAGTAACCCCCCCCCCCCACTAGGCAGCTAGTAATCTCCCTCCACTAGTAATCTCCCCCCACTAGGCAGCTAGTAACCTCCCCCCACTAGTAACCTCCCCCCACTAGGCAGCTAGTAACCTCCCCAGACTAGGCAGCTAGTAACCTCCCCCCACTAGGCAGATAACAACCTCCCTCCACTAGGCAACTAGTAACCTCCCCCACAAGGCAGCTAGTAACCTCCCCCCACTAGGCAGCTAGTAACCTCCCCCCACTAGGCAGCTAGTAACCTCCCCCACCAGGCAGCTAGTAACCTCACCCACTAGGCAGCTATTAATCTCCCACTACTAAGCAGCTAGTAACCTCCCCCCACTAGGTAGCTAGTAACATCCCCCCACTAGGCAGCTAGTAACCTCTCCCCACTAGGCAGCTAGTAACCTTCCCCCACTAGGCAGCTAGTAATCTCCCCCCACTAGGCAGCTAGTAACCTCCCCCCACTAGGCAGCTAGTAGTCTCCCCCCACTAGTAATCTCCCCCAACTAAGCAGCTAGTAATCTCCCCCCACTAGGCAGCTAGTAACCTCCCCCCACTAGGCAGCTAGTAACATCCCCCCACTAGGCAGCTTGTAACCTCCCCCCACTAGGCAGCTAGTAACCTCCCCCACTAGGGAGCTAATAACCTCCCCACTAGGCAGCTAGTATCCTCCCCCCACTAGGTTGCTAGTAATCTCCCCCACTAGGCAGCTAGTAACCTCCCCCCACTAGGCAGCTAGAAACCTCCCCCCACTAAGCAGCTAGTAACCTCCCCCCACTAGGCGGCTAGTAACCTCACCCCACTAAGCGGCTAGTAACCTCCCCCCACTAGGCAGCTAGTAACCCCGCCCCCCCACTAGTAACCCCCCCCTACTAGGCAGCTAGTAACCTCCCCCACTAGGCAGCTAGTAACCTCCCACCACTAGGCAGCTAGTAACCTCTCCCCACTAGGCAGCTAGTAACCTCCCCCACTAGGCAGCTAGTAACCTCCCCCCACTAGGCAGCTAGTAATCTCCCCCACTAGGCAGCTAGTAAACTCCCCACTAGGCAGCTAGTAACCTCCCCCCACTAGGCAGCTAGTAACCTCCCCCCACTAGGCAGCTAGTAATCTCCCCCCACTAGTAACCTCCCCCCACTAGGCAGCTAGTAACCTCCAGCACTAGGCAGCTAGTGACCTCCCACACTAGGCAGCTAGTAACCTCCCCCTACTAGTAACCTCCCCCACTAGTAATCTCCCCCTACTATGCAGCTAGTAACCTCCCCCACTAGGCAGCTAGTAACCTCCCCCCATTAGGAAGCTAGTAACCTCTCCCCACTAGGCAGCTGGTAATCTCCCCCACTAGGCAGCAAGTAACCTCCCCCACTAGGCAGCTAGTAACCTCCCCCACTAGGCAGCTAGTAACCTCCCCCCACTAGGCAGCTGGTAATCTCCCCCACTAGGCAGCTAGTAACCTCCCCCACTAGGCAGCTAGTAACCTCCCCCCACTAGGCAGCTAGTAACCTCCCCCCACTAGGCAGCTAGTAACCTCCCCCCACTAGGCAGCTAGTAACATCCCCCCACTAGGCAGTTTGTAACTTCCCCCTACTATGCAGCTAGTAACCTCCCCCACTAGGCAGCTAGTAACCTCCCCCCATTAGGCAGCTAGTAACCTCTCCCCACTAGGCAGCTGGTAATCTCCCCCACTAGGCAGCAAGTAACCTCCCCCACTAGGCAGCTAGTAACCTCCCCCACTAGGCAGCTAGTAACCTCCCCCCACTAGGCAGCTGGTAATCTCCCCCACTAGGCAGCTAGTAACCTCCCCCACTAGGCAGCTAGTAACCTCCCCCCACTAGGCAGCTAGTAATCTCCCCCCACTAGGCAGCTAGTAACCTCCCCCCACTAGTAATCTCCCCCAACTAAGCAGCTAGTAATCTCCCCCCACTAGGCAGCTAGTAACCTCCCCCCACTAGGCAGCTAGTAACATCCCCCCACTAGGCAGCTTGTAACCTCCCCCCACTAGGCAGCTAGTAACCTCCCCCACTAGGCAGCTAATAACCTCCCCACTAGGCAGCTATTATCCTCCCCCCACTAGGTTGCTAGTAATCTCCCCCACTAGGCAGCTAGTAACCTCCCCCCATTAGGCAGCTAGAAACCTCCCCCCACTAAGCAGCTAGTAACCTCCCCCCACTAGGCGGCTAGTAACCTCCCCCAACTAGGCAGCTAGTAACCCCGCCCCCCCCCCCCCCCACTAGTAACCTCCCCCTACTAGGCAGCTAGTAACCTCCCCCCACTAGTAATCTCCCCCAACTAAGCAGCTAGTAATCCCCCCCCACTAGGCAGCTAGTAACCTCCCCCCACTAGGCAGCTAGTAACATCCCCCCACTAGGCAGCTTGTAACCTCCCCCCACTAGGCAGCTAGTAACCTCCCCCACTAGGCAGCTAATAACCTCCCCACTAGGCAGCTAGTATCCTCCCCCCACTAGGTTGCTAGTAATCTCCCCCACTAGGCAGCTAGTAACCTCCCCCCATTAGGCAGCTAGAAACCTCCCCCCACTAAGCAGCTAGTAACCTCCCCCCACTAGGCGGCTAGTAACCTCCCCCAACTAGGCAGCTAGTAACCCCGCCCCCCCCCCCCCCCCCACTAGTAACCTCCCCCTACTAGGCAGCTAGTAACCTCCCCCACTAGGCAGCTAGTAACCTCCCCCCACTAGGCAGCTAGTAACCTCTCCCCACTAGGCAGCTGGTAATCTCCCCCACTAGGCAGCTAGTAACCTCCCCCACTAGGCAGCTAGTAACCTCCCCCACTAGGCAGCTAGTAACCTCCCCCCACTAGGCAGCTAGTAATCTCCCCCACTAGGCAGCTAGTAATCCCCCCCACTAGGCAGCTAGTAATCTCCCCCACTAGGCAGCTAGTAATCTCCCCCCACTAGGAAGCTAGTAACCTCCCCCCACTAGGCAGCTAGTAACCTCCCCCCACTAGGCAGCTAGTAACCTCCCCCACTAGGCAGCTAGTGACCTCCCCCACTAGGCAGCTAGTAACATCCCCCTACTAGTAACCTCCCCCACTTGTAACCTCCCCCTACTAGGCAGCTAGTAACCTCTCCCCACTAGGCAGCTGGTAATCTCCCCCACTAGGCAGCTAGTAACCTCCCCCACTAGGCAGCTAGTAACCTCCCCCCATTAGGCAGCTAGTAACCTCTCCCCACTAGGCAGCTGGTAATCTCCCCCACTAGGCAGCAAGTAACCTCCCCCACTAGGCAGCTAGTAATCTCCCCCACTAGGCAGCTAGTAACCTCCCCCCACTAGGCAGCTGGTAATCTCCCCCACTAGGCAGCTAGTAACCTCCCCCACTAGGCAGCTAGTAACCTCCCCCCACTAGGCAGCTAGTAACCTCCCCCCATTAGGCAGCTAGTAACCTCTCCCCACTAGGCAGCTGGTAATCTCCCCCACTAGGCAGCAAATAACCTCCCCCACTAGGCAGCTAGTAACCTCCCCCACTAGGCAGCTAGTAACCTCCCCCCACTAGGCAGCTGGTAATCTCCCCCACTAGGCAGCTAGTAACCTCCCCCACTAGGCAGCTAGTAACCTCCCCCCACTAGGCAGCTAGTAATCTCCCCCCACTAGGCAGCTAGTAACCTCCCCCCACTAGTAATCTCCCCCAACTAAGCAGCTAGTAATCCCCCCCCACTAGGCAGCTAGTAACCTCCCCCCACTAGGCGGCTAGTAACATCCCCCCACTAGGCAGCTTGTAACCTCCCCCCACTAGGCAGCTAGTAACCCCCCCCACTAGGCAGCTAATAACCTCCCCACTAGGCAGCTAGTATCCTCCCCCCACTAGGTTGCTAGTAATCTCCCCCACTAGGCAGCTAGTAACCTCCCCCCATTACGCAGCTAGAAACCTCCCCCCACTAAGCAGCTAGTAACCTCCCCCCACTAGGCGGCTAGTAACCTCCCCCCACTAGGCAGCTAGTAACCCCCCCCCCCCCCCCCATCTAGTAACCTCCCCCTACTAGGCAGCTAGTAACCTCCCCCACTAGGCAGCTAGTAACCTCCCCCACTAGGCAGCTAGTAACATCCCCTACTAGTAACCTCCCCCACTAGTAACCTCCCCCTACTAGGCAGCTAGTAACCTCTCCCCACTAGGCAGCTGGTAATCTCCCCCACTAGGCAGCTAGTAACCTCCCCCACTAGGCAGCTAGTAACCTCCCCCCATTAGGCAGCTAGTAACCTCTCCCCACTAGGCAGCTGGTAATCTCCCCCACTAGGCAGCAAGTAACCTCCCCCTACTAGGCAGCTAGTAACCTCTCCCCACTAGGCAGCTGGTAATCTCCCCCACTAGGCAGCTAGTAACCTCCCCCACTAGGCAGCTAGTAACCTCCCCCACTAGGCAGCTAGTAACCTCCCCCCACTAGGCAGCTAGTAACCTCCCCCCACTAGGCAGCTAGTAACCTCTCCCCACTATGCAGCTAGTAACCTCCCCC
The DNA here is from genome assembly GCF_045791955.1 of Oncorhynchus clarkii lewisi. Lineage (NCBI taxonomy): Eukaryota > Metazoa > Chordata > Actinopteri > Salmoniformes > Salmonidae > Oncorhynchus > Oncorhynchus clarkii. The sequence continues at coordinate 63,481,985 of NC_092152.1, forward strand.
ACTAGGCAGCTAGTAACCTCCCCCCACTAGTAACCTCCCCCCACTAGGCAACTAGTACCCCCCCCCCCACCCCCGCTAGGCAGCTAGTAACCTCCCCCACTAGGCAGCTAATAACCTCCCCACTAGGCAGCTAGTATCTTCCCCCCACTAGGTTGCTAGTAATCTCCCCCACTAGGCAGCTGGTAACCTCCCCCCATTAGGCAGCTAGAAACCTCCCCCCACTAAGCAGCTAGTAACCTCCCCCCACTAGGCGGCTAGTAACCTCCCCCCACTAGGCAGCTAGTAACCCCCCCCCCCCCCATCTAGTAACCTCCCCCTACTAGGCAGCTAGTAACCTCCCCCACTAGGCAGCTAGTAACCTCCCCCCACTAGGCAGCTAGTAACCTCCCCCCACTAGGCAGCTAGTAATCTCCCCCACTAGGCAGCTAGTAACCTCCCCCCACTAGGCAGCTAGTAACCTCCCCCCACTAGGCAGCTAGTAACCTCCCCCCACTAGGCAGCTAGTAATCTCCCCCCACTAGTAACCTCCCCCACTAGGCAGCTAGTAACCTCCCCCACTAGGCAGCTAGTGACCTCCCCCACTAGGCAGCTAGTAACCTCCCCCTACTAGTAACCTCCCCCACTAGTAACTTCCCCCTACTAGGCAGCTAGTAACCTCCCCTACTAGGCAGTTAGTAACCTCCCCCCACTAGGCAGCTAGTAATCTCTCCCCTCTAGGCAGCTGGTAATCTCCCCCACTAGGCAGCTAGTAACCTCCCCCACTAGGCAGCTAGTAACCTCCCCCCACTAGGCAGCTAGTAACCTCTCCCCACTAGGCAGCTTGTAACCTCCCCCCACTAGGCAACTAGTAATCCCCCCCCCCCCGCTAGGCAGCTAGTAACCTCCCCCCGCTAGGCAGCTCGTAACCTCCCCCCGCTAGGCAGCTAGTAACCTCCCCCCACTAGGCAGCTAGTAACCTCTCCCCACTAGGCAGCTAGTAACCTCTCCCCACTAGGCAGCTGGTAACCTCCCTCACTAGGCAGCTAGTAACCTCCCCCCACTAGTAACCTCCCCCACTTGGCAGCTAGTTACCTCCCCCACTAGGCAGCTAGTAACCTCCCCCCGCTAGGCAGCTAGCAACTCCCCCACTAGGCAGCTAGTAACCTCCCCCACTAGGCAGCTAGTAACCTCCCCCCACTAGGCAGCTAGTAATCTCCCCCACTAGGCAGCTAGTAATCTCCCCCACTAGGCAGCTAGTAACCTCCCCCCACTAGGCAGCTAGTAACCTCCCCCCACTAGGCAGCTAGTAATCTCCCCCCACTAGTAACCTCCACCCACTAGGCAGCTAGTAACCTCCCCCACTAGGCAGCTAGTAACCTCCCCCTACTAGTAACCTCCCCCACTAGTAACCTCCCCCTACTAGGCAGCTAGTAACCTCCCCTACTAGGCAGCTAGTAACCTCCCCCCACTAGGCAGCTAGTAACCTCTCCCCACTAGGCAGCTGGTAATCTCCCCCACTAGGCAGCTAGTAACCTCCCCCACTAGGCAGCTAGTAACCTCTCCCCACTAGGCAGCTAGTAACCTCTCCCCACTAGGCAGCTAGTAACCTCTCCCCACTAGGCAGCTAGTAACCTCTCCCCACTAGGCAGCTAGTAACCTCTCCCCACTAGGCAGCTAGTAACCTCTCCCCACTAGTAACCTCCCCCCACTAGGCAGCTAGTAACCTCCCCCACTAGGCAGCTAGTAACCTCCCCCTACTAGTAACCTCCCCCACTAGTAATCTCCCCCTACTAGGCAGCTAGTAACCTCCCCTACTAGGCAGCTAGTAACCTCCCCCCACTAGGCAGCTAGTAACCTCTCCCCACTAGGCAGCTGGTAACCTCCCCCACTAGGCAGCTCGTAACCTCCCCCCGCTAGGCAGCTAGTAACCTCCCCCCACTAGGCAGCTAGTAACCTCTCCCCACTAGGCAGCTAGTAACCTCTCCCCACTAGGCAGCTGGTAACCTCCCCCACTAGGCAGCTAGTAACCTCCCCCCACTAGTAACCTCCCCCACTTGGCAGCTAGTTACCTCCCCCACTAGGCAGCTAGTAACCTCCCCCCGCTAGGCAGCTAGCAACTCCCCCACTAGGCAGCTAGTAACCTCCCCCACTAGGCAGCTAGTAACCTCCCCCCACTAGGCAGCTAGTAATCTCCCCCACTAGGCAGCTAGTAATCTCCCCCACTAGGCAGCTAGTAACCTCCCCCCACTAGGCAGCTAGTAACCTCCCCCCACTAGGCAGCTAGTAATCTCCCCCCACTAGTAACCTCCACCCACTAGGCAGCTAGTAACCTCCCCCACTAGGCAGCTAGTAACCTCCCCCTACTAGTAACCTCCCCCACTAGTAACCTCCCCCTACTAGGCAGCTAGTAACCTCCCCTACTAGGCAGCTAGTAACCTCCCCCCACTAGGCAGCTAGTAACCTCTCCCCACTAGGCAGCTGGTAATCTCCCCCACTAGGCAGCTAGTAACCTCCCCCACTAGGCAGCTAGTAACCTCCCCCCACTAGGCAGCTAGTAACCTCTCCCCACTAGGCAGCTAGTAACCTCTCCCCACTAGGCAGCTAGTAACCTCTCCCCACTAGGCAGCTAGTAACCTCTCCCCACTAGGCAGCTAGTAACCTCTCCCCACTAGGCAGCTAGTAACCTCTCCCCACTAGGCAGCTAGTAACCTCTCCCCACTAGTAACCTCCCCCCACTACGCAGCTAGTAACCTCCCCCACTAGGCAGCTAGTAACCTCCCCTACTAGTAACCTCCCCCACTAGTAACCTCCCCCTACTAGGCAGCAATTAACCTCCCCTACTAGGCAGCTAGTAACCTCCCCCCACTAGGCAGCTAGTAACCTCTCCCCACTAGGCAGCTGGTAACCTCCCCCACTAGGCAGCTAGTAATCTCCCCCCACTAGGCAGCTAGTAACCTCTCCCCACTAGGCAGCTAGTAACCTCTCCCCACTAGGCAGCTAGTAACCTCTCCCCACTAGGCAGCTAGTAACCTCTCCCCACTAGGCAGCTAGTAACCTCTCCCCACTAGGCAGCTAGTAACCTCTCCCCACTAGGCAGCTAGTAACCTCTCCCCACTAGGCAGCTAGTAACCTCTCCCCACTAGGCAGCTAGTAACCTCCCCCCACTAGGCAGCTAGTAACCTCCCCCCGCTAGGCAGCTAGTCACCTCCCCCCACTAGGCAGCTAGTAACCTCTCCCCACTAGGCAGCTGGTAACCTCCCCCACTAGGCAGCTAGTAACCTCCCCCCGCTTGGCAGCTAGTAACCTCCCCCCGCTAGGCAGCTAGTAACCTCCCCCCACTAGGCAGCTAGTAACCTCTCCCCACTAGGCAGCTGGTAACCTCTCCCCACTAGGCAGCTGGTAACCTCCCCCACTAGGCAGCTAGTAACCTCCCCCCACTAGGCAGCTAGTAACCTCTCCCCACTAGGCAGCTAGTAACCTCCCCCACTAGGCAGCTAGTAACCTCCCCCCACTAGGCAGCTAGTAACCTCCCCCCACTAGGCAGCTAGTTATCTCCCCCCACTAGTAACCTCCCCCCACTAGGCAGCTAGTAACCTCCCCCACTAGGCAGCTAGTAACCTCCCCCACTAGGCAGCTAGTGACCTCCCCCACTAGGCAGCTAGTAATCTCCCCCCACTAGGCAGCTAGTAACCTCCCCCACTAGGCAGCTAGTAACCTCCCCCTACTAGTAACCTCCCCCACTAGTAACCTCCCCCTACTAGGCAGCAATTAACCTCCCCTACTAGGCAGCTAGTAACCTCCCCCCACTAGGCAGCTAGTAACCTCTCCCCACTAGGCAGCTGGTAACCTCCCCCACTAGGCAGCTAGTAATCTCTCCCCACTAGGCAGCTAGTAACCTCTCCCCACTAGGCAGCTAGTAACCTCTCCCCACTAGGCAGCTAGTAACCTCTCCCCACTAGGCAGCTAGTAACCTCTCCCCACTAGGCAGCTAGTAACCTCTCCCCACTAGGCAGCTAGTAACCTCTCCCCACTAGGCAGCTAGTAACCTCTCCCCACTAGGCAGCTAGTAACCTCCCCCCACTAGGCAGCTAGTAACCCCCCCCCCCCCCCCCCCCCCCCCCGCTAGGCAGCTAGTAACCTCCCCCCGCTAGGCAGCTAGTCACCTCCCCCCACTAGGCAGCTAGTAACCTCTCCCCACTAGGCAGCTGGTAACCTCCCCCACTAGGCAGCTAGTAACCTCCCCCCGCTTGGCAGCTAGTAACCTCCCCCCGCTAGGCAGCTAGTAACCTCCCCCCACTAGGCAGCTAGTAACCTCTCCCCACTAGGCAGCTGGTAACCTCTCCCCACTAGGCAGCTGGTAACCTCCAACACTAGGCAGCTAGTAACCTCCCCCCACTAGGCAGCTAGTAACCTCTCCCCACTAGGCAGCTAGTAACCTCCCCCACTAGGCAGCTAGTAACCTCCCCCCACTAGGCAGCTAGTAACCTCCCCCCACTAGGCAGCTAGTTATCTCCCCCCACTAGTAACCTCCCCCCACTAGGCAGCTAGTAACCTCCCCCACTAGGCAGCTAGTAACCTCCCCCACTAGGCAGCTAGTGACCTCCCCCACTAGGCAGCTAGTAATCTCCCCCCACTAGATAGCTAGTAACCTCCCCCCACTAGTAACCTCTCCCACTAGGCAGCTAGTAACCTCTCCCACTAGGCAGATAGTAACCTCCCTCCACTAGGCAGCTAGTAACCTCCCCCCACTAGGCAGCTAGTAACCTCCCCCACTAGTAACCTCCCCCACTCATGTAATGAGAATGGCGTGCACACACACACACACACACACACACACACACACACACACACACACACACACACACACACACACACACACACACACACACACACACACACACACACACACACACACACACACACACACACACACACACACACTGATGATGATTCTGTGACATTTAAGTTTAGCTGATAGGGAATCACAGGATGGATGACCTCATTTCTAAAGTTGCCAACGCCATCATATACGCACAGACAATCAGATTGAAAACAAACAGAATGTATGTCTTGCTGTAGAAAAATAAATTACTACAGTACTAGTCATCAAAGCACATGCAATGTCTGCTGTTTCAGCTTCAATGCATTTCTACACCTTTTTGATTCCTGACTGGGTCAGTTATGTTCCAAACCAGATTGGCTGTTAGAGCAGTTTCCTATTTCAGTTCTCATTTGACCAGAATAAAGAAAGGCCTGTACATAAGGTCCTCATCATGGTTCATAGGGCTTGATGGAAATTATACTCAGCCAGTGTTACAAGTAGTCACATGACTTTCCATCGGCTTTGCCCTTTGACATAAATGTCACATCACACAACATGAGTTTCCTTAATGTGGCAAATGAACGAAACACTTCTGTAAACAGAGAGCTTTATAGTCAGTTGTCATTTCAATCTAACATCAAAGAGATACAAGAAAGCAAAGGCTTCCTTTTATGCAATATCTGTTCAGAAACTCACAGGGGTATTTCTGTGTGTTTCAGTGACTGTCAGATATAACATTGAATCTATTTATGTGGTTTTATGGGGCAGGAATGTAATCTCTGCATGCCATGTAAAGGTTGACAGATAGGAGGAAAATATAACTTAGATGAGATGAAGAAACATGTTTTGACTAAGTTGTCCATATGTGAAACATGATTTACTTGTAGTTCTACTGCATGTCAGTTTGCTATGTTGTTCCATGTTAGTAGTGTCAAATCTTTCTACATTTCACAATGGTGTGAGTAGGCAACATATTTTGCACAGTAAATCCATTTTATTTGTTTGTTTACACAGAAAATATACAACCCACTTTAAGCGTTGTAGCTTGCTTTTTTTCTTGATTTGCCTTTAATCATCCTCTTCTTTTGTTTCCAACTGATCCCTGTTTGATTTGCTCCTATCTCCATCCCCTGGTCTCTCCATCCCCTTCCTCTTCCACTCTAACCCCTCTTCCACCCCCCTCCCCAATACACTTTTCCTCTCCAGCTGGGTTTGTGAAGTCGCCAATGTCTGAGACTAAGCTCACGCTGGACACCTTTGAGCTGTACTGCGACGTGATTGGTAACCCCACCCCCGAGATCCAGTGGTGGTACGCCGAGATCAATCGCGCCGACTCCTTCAAGCAGCTGTGGGACGGCGCCCGCAAGCGCCGCGTGTCCATCAACACGGCCTACGGCAACAACGGGGTGAGCGTGTTGGGCATCACGCGCCTCACGCTGGAGGACTCCGGGACCTACGAGTGCCGGGCCAGCAACAACCCACGGCGCAACGACCTGCGCCAAAACCCCGCCATCACCTGGATCCGAGCCCAGGCCACCATTTCGGTGCTGCAGAGTGAGTGGTCTATGTCCTGTAGTACCTAGCTGGTGAACAAACTAACAATCCCCTGCCTGTCCCACCACCACACTACATAAAAAAAAAAACTGAGTTCACACCTCCACCACAGCTGTCCCTGGCAACGACAAATAAAACAAAACACCAACCACCACCTTGTTATTTGTTCATTTAAAAGACTTGTCTTTGTTTTATTTTTCTGTATAAGAAATGGGAAGGCATTGTGTTTTATTTCCTCCTATAAGTACTGCCCTTTTGTGTTTTTGTTCTATTATGTTGGTAGCTCCTATGTGTTTCCTCCTCGCTATGCAGAATTTGAGGATTCTCAGAATTCCGTAGATTTCCTGCCTCTCCCAAAACCCTGAGCGTTTTGTTGTAGATCACCACAAACCCAGAAACCTCCCCTGTATCTGTCCACCTACCCCCTCTTTCCTCCCACACTAACCTCTCCTTCCCCACATACAGCCCATCCTGGCCGTTCTGGCCCTCTCCTCTGTCTCATGTGTCCTTCGACAGTTGTCCCGTTTCTTTCCTTATTCTCAAAAAAAACAAAACAATTCATCCATTTATTTCTGGATTTCTTTTGTGATTTGTGTTTTTCTCTTGCGTTGAGTGGGTTGTTTTATTCACTTCAAAGCCCGGTGAAATTCTGCCCTGTCTGCACCATGTACTCTAGGCATCGCTGCACTTTGAAGTTGTGCCGCTTATTTTAGTGGGGAAGGTGTAGATGGGACGTAAGAAGACAAGGAGGGAGCTGTCCAGGTGTAAAGCGTGCCCTTGTTTTACACATGACTCACCCTAATCCAATAAAGGACAGAACCCAGTGTGGTTCTTAAATGTATTTTTTCCTTTCTAGATTTGAGAGAGCTGGTTTCATTGCTGCAGCAGACAGTCTCTCTCTGGAGTCGCCTGTGTACTGTATGACCTTGTACCTTCTTAGCCAGTATTAAGTGTTTGAGCATGAATCAGTAATGACATTATATCCTCTACCCTCTCTGCTGTATTGCATACAAACATTCAAACACACTGAATCACAACTGGACCCTTTAAATGCGTGCACGCTCCATTGAGTGCCCAGCCCATTGGAGCACAGCGAAATATGGAATGTTGTTAGTCACAGCCATGCAGCCAGAAACTCTCAGAGGTTTACTACAGGAGTCAGCTCCTTCATCTCCTGAGCATTACCTACTGATCTGTCTGTCTTACACAGTGTTTACCGTGCTGTTGGACTACTGTCTGACTGCATGTGCACACTCACACCCATTACACTTCATTCCACCAGCTGGCTTGAGACGTGGACAGTCGGCCTACAGTAGATATCTTAGTTTACTGGTGGTAGAAATGTGTCCATCATTAGGCTAACATGAAATTGGTCAAATCAATGTTTTCTTATTCAAAAGACACATTAATTCCTAAAAAGAGCAGACATTCGTTCCTAAAAAGAGCAGACATTCGTTCCTAAAAAGAGCAGACATTCCTTCCTAAAAAATCTGTACATGTTCTAATAATTGAGTCAGACCTTTTGTCATCCAATATATTCTGTCATTACTGAGTGTCAACGTTCTTGTTAGAGACATGTGTGTATATAACATGTATACAACAGGCTATACACACTGAACCAAAGGAGACGATAATGTATAGTTATTCGGGAATGTTTTCAAATATGTGCTTGTCTTGTTTTAACCGTTTCATGTGTGATTGTGCGTAGATCTGGAGATCTATTCCAAAGTCAAGGCCATTTTAAAAAATTAACTTAATATTGTTACTACATTTGTAATAAACTCCTTAGCTTAGGTAACAATTTAATCAACAGTGTACTTAATTGCACTAAACTAACTCATCTATACAGGCCTATACAGGGGGGGGGGGGGGGGGGGGGGGTTGGCTCAACATACCAATCAAGTGGGCAAACATCCTCCCTCTGTCAGCAAGAAATAGCCATTACTGGCACCATCCTCTAGGACTGTATGCAGGTCATAATGGAATAAAATATACTACACTGTTATGAGTGGGTAACAGTATCAATGTAATGATGCTTTTACAATCCTAGACAGAGGTGGCCACGTGGGTCAGTGCCTGTGTGCTGTGCATGACATCACAGATTCATTCTCTTTTTGAGCAGGTGTCCTACAAATGACCTTCTTCTGAGCTGAGAAAACCTCCCATGGAAAACACTGTGCCTTTAATGCCTAATTGCAAATTTCTTGAATGAACTTTTTCTGTGTAGTCTGTGTATATTCCCAGGATGCCACACTATGTGGGCTGAGAGACCTGAATAGGGGTTCTGAAGCAGAGAGAGAGAAGGGGAGACAGAGAGATAGAGAGCGAGAGGGAGGGGGAGAGAGCCATAGAGTGAGAGAGGGTGAGAGAGAGAGAGAGAGAGAGAGGAGAAAGAGTGAGAGAGAGAGGGGGAAAAAGATAGAGAAGGAGAGCAATAGCGAGAGATTTCCCTCTAGCTATTGGGTATACAGAACTGCAGGAGTAGGTGCCATGAATGCTAATATAAGTCACTAGCCAGGACCCAGAGACTTTCCCCTCCCATCCTCTACTAGGAGGTTTGTAGTAGCAGCCAATAGTAAGATTATTATGCTCCTCTCCCTGGGGTTGTGTGGTTGCCATGGCTGGCTGCCGTGGGGGAGGGAGGGAGGGAGTGAGAGGAGCTTCCTCACTACCCAAGACTGCCTGCCTGCCTGTGCTCTCTGATGACACATCCTGCTTGAGCCTCCCTCTATGTCCTTGAGAAATGGACCCTTGGGTTGCTCTGTTAACAAATACACTAAATTAATATACTAGTAAAGAGCTAGTGGTTGTTATAGTGTAGTGCAGCAGTAGTCAAGCTGATGTTCATCTCATTTTTGTCTGCCACGATTATACAGTATACTTTGTCCTCTTCTGTTTAGCTATTGGTTATACTTCCACCCAATAGGTTTGCTAAAGATTATAACTTATTCACTTCCTGGTTTTGGTTTGAATGACATGACAGCAGTTATTTGGAAGATAGTCATTGGACTGAAAACATGTATGTTGTTCAAATTTCCCTCATACATTCAACCTCATAGTTGTATAATCTCACGATAATTTCAAGGTTACATCACTCTTTTCGTATCCAAGTGCCTTCCTGAATCAATTTAGACTGTTTAAAAGATATAGTAAACCAAACCTTGTTGCTGTCAATATCAAATTGAGTTCTACTGTATGAATTAGATAATACAGTTAGGTTCAGGAAGTTATCAAGTGCCAGTGGTTCCAAACCAAAGATGCTTTGGTGCTGGTCATCACCTTAAAGCTCATTACTTCCTAGACTCCAGGTAGCCTAGCGGGTAAGCGTGTTGGGCCACTAACCAAAAGGTTGTCGGTCAAAATCCCTATAACGACTAGTTTAAAAATCTGCCGATGTGACCTATATGCACCTGTAAGTTGCTCTGGATAAGAGTGTCTGCTAAACCGTAAATGTAGTGTCAATATGATTATCATCTCAAAATGGGAGCGGGAACAACAGAGCTACTGTAGGTCTGTAAGGAGACTAATCATAATTTTTTTGCAGACTTCATTTTGTGAGGATATTTTAATTTTTTAAATATTTTTAAGTCCATCTTTTGTACGGTAACAACAGAACCAAAGACAGATACAGGGTTTAGTGTTGCAGGTATTTTCCTGCCGCTCCATGTTGTGTTTCTTTATGTATTTGTGTTGTTGTTGTCTTCTGTTCCGGCCCCAACTCCCACGCACGTCCCCCACCCAGTCTGTGTGTGGGGAATAGTTAGTATAGTTACAGTTCTGCTATAGTGTTGAGCCCCAATTCAATGATAAGGGGTTGCTGTCTCTCTGTGTGTTTCAGAGCCCAAGATCAATGCGTCAGATCAGATCATCCTACCCTCGGAGACCAAAGGGCCCCCTGTCACCCTGCAGTGTAACCTGACCAACGCCCACGAAGGCCAACAAGAGAGCTTCTGGATGAAGAACGGAGTGGAGATCGCAGACACACGGAACGAGCAGAAGAACACAGAGTACATGTGAGTCCTTACTTATTCTGTAGTTCTCTTACTAGAGCATTCAACAAAGCCTTTCTAATTGTCACACAGACTATCAACACTAAGACCAATCACCCTGAGATGGAAATAAGAACCATGTTGCCAAGTCCTTTAGTGAAAACAGTTGTTGGGCAGCCCCATCCCTCGCAGGGCATAGCCATCAGAGCAGCCTCTGAGCTTAGAGCAGAGCAACCAGCCCCTGTACTGCACAACACCCCCATAGACATCTCCCAGACTCTCCCCAGCCAGGCGCGGACAGCTACATGAGGAGACTGCTGGGCAGCTCCTTTCCTGTCACATTACATCTCAGTACTCTACTAATGACTGACCCCAGAACAGACAACCCTGTGCTAACCTCTCCTCTCTCCTGGCTGCCTAACACACAGCACAGTGCTAACAATGAACATTAAGGACTTCCACACAACATGCATCATTGGGTGATGCATCATTGGGTGATGTATCATTGGGTGATGCATCATTGGGTGATGCATCATTGGGTGATGTATCATTGGGTGATGCATCATTGGGTGATGCATCATTGGGTGATGTATCATTGGGTGATGCATCATTGGGTGATGCATCATTGGGTGATGCATCATTGGGTGATGCATCATTGGGTGATGCATCATTGGGTGATGTATCATTGGGTGATATATCATTGGATGATGTATCATTGGGTGATATATCATTGGATGATGTATCATTGGGTGATGTACAATGATAGACAACAAAATTAGAGAAAATTAGTATTGTCTTTGCATACATGTTATTTTTGACTGAGCTAAAGTTATGAAGTAACTGATATTTTGTGATTTGTTGCAGAATCAAGAAACCAAGGTCAGACGACGCAGGGGAGTACATGTGTGTTTACACGTTTGAAACGGCTCCCAACGCCAACGCCACTATTGAGGTAAAAGGTAAGACTCTTTCGACCAGCAGATCTCACTCACGGTATAAACAAATGACAGATACAATGTTGATTTTTATAATTAACCTCCACTTTAATCAATACTGTCACTTGACTCTCTGCCATAACTAAGACTGAGAGATAAAGTTCTCCTATGAGGGATCTGATGGATAACACAATCTAGAGCTACTTCCTGTGAACAGATCCCCTTCCAGTGACAGACATTGAGATGTTGGTCTGGTGATGTATTGTGGTGTTGACAGGCTGGCCTCTGGAGGCTGCTGTCACTTACTAAGAGGACAGGGCAGGACAGGCCAGCTGAAGGGAGGGACAGAGTCCTGTCTTCTATGCTCTCTCTGGGAAGTCGATTCACACAGACACGCCTTCCTTCAGGCTAGTGTCTTCTCTGTACATACTGGTCTAACAGTGACTTACTTGATTTATTTTTATTAGCCAGATTCTTATTAAGATTATCAGTCATTTTGCACCAGTTACCACATATACAGTGGGGCAAAAAAGTATTTAGTCAGCCACCAATTGTGCAAGTTCTCCCACTTAAAAAGATGAGAGAGGCCTGTAATTTTCATCATAGGTACACTTCAACTATGACAGACAAAATTAGGGGAAAAAATTCCAGAAAATCACATTGTAGGATTTTTATTTGCAAATTATAGTGGAAAATAAGTATTTGGTCACCTACAAACAAGCAAGATTTCTGGCTCTCACAGACCTGTAACTTCTTCTTTAAGAGGCTCCTCTGTCTTCCACTTGTTACCTGTATTAATGGCACCTGTTTGAACTTGTTATCAGTATAAAAGACACCTGTCCACAACCTCAAACAGCCACACTCCAAACTCCACTATGGCCAAGACCAAAGAGCTGTGAAAGGACACCCGAAACAAAATTGTAGACCTGCACCAGGCTGGGAAGACTGAATCTGCAATAGGTAAGCAGCTTGGTTTGAAGAAATCAACTGTGGGAGCAATTATTAGGAAATGGAAGACATACAAGACCACTGATAATCTCCTTCGATCTGGGGCTCCACGCAAGATCTCACCCCGTGGGGTCAAAATGATCACAAGAACGGTGAGCAAAAATCCCAGAACCACACAGGGGGACTTAGTGAATGACCTGCAGAGAGCTGGGACCAAAGTAACAAAGCCTACCATCAGTAACACACTACGCCGCCAGGGACTCAAATCCTGCAGTGCCAGACGTGTCCCCCTGCTTAAGCCAGTACATGTCCAGGCCCGTCTGAAGTTTGCTAGAGAGCATTTGCATGATCCAGAAGAAGATTGGGAGAATGTCATATGGTCAGATGAAACCAAAATATAACTTTTTGGTAAAAACTCAACTCGTCGTGTTTGGAGGACAAAGAATGCTGAGTTGCATCCAAAGAACACCATACCTACTGTGAAGCATGGGGGTGGAAACATCATGCTTTGGGGCTGTTTTTCTGCAAAGGGACCAGGACGACTGATCCGTGTAAAGGAAAGAATGAATGGGGCCATGTATCGTGAGATTTTGAGTGAAAACCTCCTTCCATCAGCAAGTGCATTGAAGATGAAACGTGGCTGGGTCTTTCAGCATGACAATGATCCCAAACACACCACCCGGGCAACGAAGGAGTGGCTTCGTAAGAAGCATTTCAAGGTCCTGGAGTGGCCTAGCCAGTCTCCACATCTCAACCCCATAGAAAATCTTTGGAGGGAGTTGAAAGTCTGTGTTGCCCAGCAACAGCCCCAAAACATCACTGCTCTAGAGGAGATCTGCATGGAGGAATGGGCCAAAATACCAGCAACAGTGTGTGAAAACCTTGTGAAGACTTACAGAAAACATTTGACCTCTGTCATTGCCAACAAAGGGTATATAACAAAATATTGAGATAAACTTTTGTTATTGACCAAATACTTATTTTCCACCATAATTTGCAAATAAATTCATTAAAAATCCTACAATGTGATTTTCTGGATTTTTTTCTAATTTTGTCTGTCATAGTTGAAGTGTACCTATGATGAAAATGACAGGCCTCTCTCATCTTTTTAAGTGGGAGAACTTGCACAATTGGTGGCTGACTAAATACTTTTTTTGCCCCACTGTAATTGGCGGAGGATCAAGGGTATCGTATTTGTGTCGTATTTGTTATATTTTTAAGGGTAACCATGATGATAATTAGTGATAATGTGTCAATTAATGTGGCTTATTCTGTACTGTAGATGTTGGATAACATTGTTTCACATTTGAATGCACATATTAAACTATTAGGATCATTAATTGACGTGAAAGACACTTTTAGAAAAACTGACACCCTAGCGAGATAAACTCAGCAAAAAAATAAATGTACTCACTGTCAACAGCGTTTATTTTCAGCACACTTAAGATGTGTAAATATGTGTATAACGAGATTCAGCAACTGAGACATAAACTGAAGAAGTTCCACAGACATGTGACTAACAGAATTGGAATAATGTGTCCCTGAACAAAAAAAGTAACAATCAGTATCTGGTGTGGCCACCAGCTGCATTAAGTATCGCAGTGCATCTCCTCCTCATGGACTGCACCAGATTTGACAGATCTTGTGGTGAGATGTTACCCCACTCTTCCACCAGGGCACCTGCAAGTTCCCGGACATTTCTAGGGGGAATGGCCCTAGCCCTCACCCTCCAATCCAACAGGTCCCAGACGTGCTCAATGGGATTGAGATCTGGGCTCTTCGCTGGCCAGAACACTGACATTCCTGTCTTGCAGGAAATCACGCACAGAACGAGCAGTATGGCTGGTGACATTGTCATGCTGGAGGGTCATGTCAGGATGAGCCTGCAGGTAGGGTACCACATGAGGGAGGAGGATGTCTTCCCTGTAACGCACAACGTTGAGATTGCCTGCAATGACAATTAGCGCAGTTGTCATTGATGATGTGACACACCGCCCCAGACCATGACGGACCCTCCACCTCCAAATTGATCCCGCTCCAGAGTACAGGCCTCGGTGTAACGCTCATCCCTTCGACAATAAACGCAAATCCGACCATCACCCCTGGTGAGACAAAACCGTAACTCGTCAGTGAAGAGCACTTTTTGCCAGTCCTGTCTGGTCCAGCCACGGTAGATTTGTGCACATAGGCAACGTTGTTTCCTGTGATGTCTGGTGAGGACCTGCCTTACAACAGGCCTACAAGCCCTCAGTCCAGCCTCTCTCAGCCTATTGCAGACAGTCTGAGCACTGATGGAGGGATTGTGCGTTCCTGGTGTAACTGGGGCAGTTGTTGTTGCCATCCTGTACCTGTCCCACAGGTGTGATGTTCGGATGTACCGATCCTGTGCAGGTGTTGTTACACGTGGTCTGCCACTGCGAGGACGATCAGCTGTCCGTCCTGTCTCCCTGTAGCGCTGTCTTAGGCGTCTCACAGTACGAACATTGCAATTTATTTCCCTGGCCACATCTGCAGTCCTCATGCCTCCTTGCAGCATGCCTAAGGCACGTTCACGCAGATGAGCAGGGACCCTGGGCATCTTTCTTTTGGTATTTTTGAGTCTGTAGAAGACCTCTTTAGTGTCAAAAGTTTTCATAACTGTGACCTTAATTTCCTACCGTCTGTAAGCTGTTAGTGTCTTAACGACCGTTCCACAGGTGCATGTTCATTAATTGTTTATGGTTCATTGAACAAGCATGGGAAACAGTGTTTAAACCCTTTACAATGAAGCTCTGTGAAGTTATTTTGATTTTTACAAATTTTCTTTGAAAGACAGGGTCCTGAAAATGGGACGTTTCTTTTTTTGCAGTTTAAAAGTTAACAGCTCACCCTTGAAGTGAAATAAGGGATTTTCCTCTGGGTGAGAAAGGACTTGCAAAACCCTGTTCTAGAGAAGCTTGCCTACATGTACAGTGCTTAAGCCAATTTGCTGTGACATTGCTATGATTATGCATACTGAGCTTGCCATTGATTGTTATGCCTGCTGTGGCTGTATTAAGCGCTAGCTTCCTGCGAGGTTGGTTGGTTGCGTAACGCGGGTGATGACCGTGTATGCTCTGCAGCTTCCTCCAGCCTGAGAGATGACAGGCCTCATCTCCAATCAAACCTCAGCGTCCTGACCCTAGGGCCGTGTGAAGGGAGGGAGGCAGGCAGGGAGGCTTGCTGCTCCTGGCTGTTAGAGCCTGCACAACACACTGTTTCCTGGACATACAAACACCATGACAGCACTGCCTTTCAACATTATTGTTTACTGTCAGGAAGTATTGACTGAATTGTTGACAGACGCTGTTAGTCGTATTTGGGATGCTGATGTCTTGGTTTGGAGGAAGCATGGACATGACAATTGTTTTTGAGATAGATTTAGATACCTTTGCAGGCTTTCCTGTTAATTGTTACAGTTAAGGACCGATTGAGGAATAGACTCAATAAAAACTACAGAGAATGATCATTCTAAGCAGAAATACATGATAGTTCTAACCAATTGCATCCAATTAGTCTTGCCCTGCCTTATACTATGGCACTGAGTCCCATACCATTGAACCCATACTCGGTCGTACCACCAGGTCCCATACATTAAGCATGGTAGAGGGGCCGAGCCTGTGTGCTCTCTGCTCCTGGCAGCTGAGCTCTGAGCTCCCCCCAGCTCCCCCCGGCTGCAGTGTCCTTGGCGCTCCCATCTCTCCAGCTCTCAGCTCAGAGCAGGCAACAGATGGAGGCTTGTGTGATGGTGGTGTGGGATTAAGGTTCAGAATCCGCTCCCAGCCATTTGTAATGGCAGGACTTTGTTATCTACGATGATACAATAAGCTGCTGTCCTGAGCATGCATATTTTGCGCATCCCAATTATCTTTTGTATTTTTATATTTCCGATTTTTTGCTTTGCTACCCATGCATTTTTTAAAGGGATAATGCCACACATTAATTTAATCAAATCAATTATGAATTTTACAGATCTAGATTTTTTTTTAATCAACTGCACGGTACAGGCCTACAGGATAATGTGTCATATAATTCTTTATACCATGGCATTGTTGAATACTTGTTTCTGATTGGCTTGAAGGGCATTCTAGAGCGTGCATTATTTCTTTATAAAGTACAATATATCAGCAGAGTAGAATTCAATGGCTATAGTACTTACATGTTCTATGTTTGAGCTGCTTTTGAAAACAAAAGTCGAATTGAAAACATTATTGGCATTGTTTAATTCAATTTTCATAATAGCAAGCTAGGACTGATGGTTTGGTTAGTAAACTTGCTAGCTGTTTCAGTGGATGTTGAACACATTTCTTCCTGAAAATTAACACATTTCTAGCAGTAAATGTGTTCAATTATAACCATGGTATGCAAGGGATAATCAACTCGGGGCTCTATGCGTCACATGGAAAATAATGCAACTTCGTGGAAGGTTAGTTCCACTCTACACGATCATCAACTTTGAGCTCAAATGCTCTTTAAATTCAGTGGAGAGATGGGAGGTATCAAAAACAGTAAATCGAAATGGGACCTAATCGCCTCTTCCAGATAGGCCACCAGAAGTTGCCTCTTTTCAATATATTTCTGACTCACAGGCAGACAGACACATCCACACAGCAGCACTGTAGCTCAATAATCACACAAGCTGCTGGGGGTGTGAAATGGAAGATTTCTGCCAGTTTTGGCGCCACTCAGAGGGCAGTCAGTCTCCATGCTGTCAGTCCGTCACAGTGGAAGTGAGCTGGGGATAACGAAGACGGAGATAAACGTGGCCCCTCCCCCACTAGCCAGAGAGCACGTGTTCACCATAGTTACAGTAGGAAGGATGATGTCACTTTGAGCTCAAGCCACTGCTGCTCAATCATCCTCCACGACAACGGTCACCGCGTGCTGCAGAAAACGCTGCAGCACCAGGCCAGCTTCTCCACTGATCCTGCTTAATTGCATGGAAGGAATTACCGTAATTTCAAGGATTAGCAAAAGGCTGTGGCAGTTGTCTCCCGGCTCCAGAGCCGAATTAAACAGACGATTCTGTCTGAAAACCCAGGGTGTTGCTGGGTTGGAGAATTTCACCTTTGAGAAAATCTGTCAGTCATTCATTGACTGGCGTCTATGAACTGAAACTCTGCAAGATATGTAGGCCTACACCTCCAAAAGGCAGACTTGGAAGTAAGCCGAAGCAAACCATGAGCTCTACCTTTTAAAGAAACTTGGCAATTGAATAAAACAGCTAAATGTGTCCCTGCCTCGATCACTGTGGTGATAAAGCACTGATTCCAGTGTAGGTCCATCTCCAGGGAAGTCAGTGCCTCACAGCTAAATCACGTAACAATTACCCAAATCCTTTCTTAATTTACCATCACTTTCATGTACATCCTAATGTTAGTTACCATAATCAAAATAGGTCCCGACAGATTTAACTATATTCTGATGTCTTGTTATTTAGAGAAGCCGATGAAGAACACCTTTGACACAAATATGGAACGTCTTGCATAAAATTTTGAATTTTTATTCAAATGCATTTCACTCCCTTTTCCCCTTGTTTTAGCGGCACCTGAGATCACGGGCCACAAGCGCAGTGACAATAAGAACGAGGGGCAGAGTGCTCTGTTGTACTGTAAGTCTGTGGGCTACCCCTTTCCCATCTGGACATGGCGTAAACTGGATGGCTCAAACTACATGGTACGTGTCCTCTTCCTTGGCTCTATATAATGCTAGATCAGGGGTTCCCAAACTTTCTTAGCCCACGACCCCATTTTGATATCTGAACATTATCAGATATCAAAGCCAATTGTTTACTTTTTTATTTGGGGCTATGGCAGTCAATTGAAAATGATTCTGGCATAAAGTATCTTATCTCACCACCACTAATGAAATGGGTGTGCTTGATGAATGTCGTGGCGGAGCTTCTCAAAGTCAGGGGGCGTGGTCGACAGTGCGCACCTCATCTCTGCTGTCACATCCAACCTGGATCAATATTTGGTTATAATGCAGACGAGAGAATTGACGGTGCTTTCAAATCGACTGGGAACTCTGAAAAATACGAGGTCAAATCATGAAGTCAGTGATGTTCAGGTTGGAAAGTCAGAGCTCAAGAAAGAGGCCCGAGTTGCCGAGTTCGAATTCCCAATTGAATGACCGTTCAAAATTATTTTTACCAGTCGGAGCTCATTTTTTTCAGAGTTCACAGTTTTCTTGAACGCACTGAAGTCGGAAGTCAGAGATTTCCAAGTTCCCAGTTGTTTTGAACGCGGCATTAATGCTCAGAGGGAGACGGTAGGGTATTATTCCCTTTGAGTCGGAAACCAAAACTCCTCCGTAGTGACCCGTGAATGCATTTGGTCACAAGACAGTTCAATCAGCTGTTCGATTTCACACCGGCATGTCAACTGAGCCAGAATCACAGTCAAACGGATTAGGAAGTAGGTCGCAAAGTGCTCTTCCAAGCTTTGGAGGTGAGCAGGCATCACTCGTGTGGTATACTTACTGATGCTGTTTTCTGTTAGAAACATGCACAGCGAAGGGAAGGGGGGCATGGTTTGCTTTTGAAAGACTCTCTCTCCAATAAGAATTATTTCCTCTGAATCCACTGATTCGGTCACTCATCTGTAGAAGGATTTTGTATTTCCCCTGCATGCTTGTGTTCAATTTGGTCAGTTTCCAAAATACGTCTGTTACATATGCAAGGAGACATTTTATTTTCATTACACAAAGTCAATCATGTCATTTTTGTTTGTGAATGACAACCAAATAGAACCCTGTCAGGCTCTGATCCCATATCTCCACATGGTGGATGTGGTTTGATGTATACTGAACAAAAATATAAACACAACATGTAAAGTGTTTGTCCGATGTTTATGAGCTGAAATAAAAGACCCCAGAAAGTGTCCATATGCACAAAAAGCGTATTTCTCTCAAATGCCAAGATAATCCACATTCAAGACACATTCATAACTAGAGGGCAGAGGCCTGTCTGTTTTTCGTCGATATAGCTACGCAGCACACTGAACATCCCCTGTGCCGTTTCATGCTCGGGAATCGTGAGGCAGAACAAGATGTCCTCGTGAATAGCATCCCCTGACATGTATAGCCAACAAAACTCATCCATGGGCATCTCGGCCCTCACAGCTAGCGTCCATTTAGAGAGCATTAGCTGGGAAGTTTTTGAGTTGTACAGTCAGTTTTCTCTTGATTACTAGCAAAAGCATAACATCTTTAGCAGTGTTATCTGACAAAGGTATTGATGTGAGTTTCTGTGCCTCTGCCTCCCCACACATTGTTTTCACCATATCAATTGTAGCCGGTAATATCAGAGTCTCTGCAATAGTGTGTGGTTTCATAGCGTAGCGAGCCTAGTCATTCACCGTGGGAATGATTCAAGTGCAACAGTCAAGTGCAGCCTTTTCCCATGATCTAAGGGGGCTGGCTCTCTGGTTGAATTTTAGAATTCAATCATTTTCATTTAGATTAAGGTTAACCACATCAAAAAATGATTTTGAGATACAAAGATAATATTATAATATCCATATTTTTTTGGGTCCATACATTTTTTTCCCCCCAGGATTTAAAAAATTCTCCCACGACCCCATTTTCATATCAGGTGAACCCGCATGGACCCTAGTTTGCGAACCGGTGTGCTAAACTACTGTGATAACTGTCTGGAATGTGATCATAAAATTGTCTGTAACATATAAATCATTGATATGCTAATTTACCCTCCTCTAGGAAATCGATAACTCCTCTGGCCGCTTCTTCATCACCAACAAAGACAACTACACAGAGCTGAACATCGTCAACCTGAACCGCACCTCGGACCCTGGTGAATACCAGTGCAATGCTACTAACCACATTGGCACCAAGTCCATGTCGTCCATCCTGCGAGTGCGCAGCCACCTGGCACCCCTCTGGCCCTTCCTGGGGGTGCTAGCAGAGATCATCATCCTGGTGGTCATCATCGTAGTGTATGAAAAACGCAAGAGGCCAGACGATGTGTTGGACGGTAAGACAACGTTAAATATAGTATTATATTGTATCTCTTTGGGGAGACAGATAACCTCTCGCCATGTTGTCATCGTCAGGCCTGTTTGATTATTATACTGGTCAGCGTTACTGGATGCTGTCATTGAAATGACTGTACAGTACGTTACCTTAACAGGAAAAGGGGTTATCGATCTCAACTTAAAGAGAGCAACATGCTAACAGCGGCTGGGAGTATGTACTGATTCAAGCAGTACTTGTGGCCATGGGGTAAAATCAGGGAGGAAGAGGGAATTATGACCCAGGAAATAGGCTGCTGTTCCTGGAACAATACAAAGACATTCTCACTCCAGTTAAACAATGATTCAAATATCTGATTATGGGGCTGCACTCGGCTAGAAGTTCAACAGCCATCAAGAACCAATTTAAACAGGGTTCCTCTACCATCAGCACACACATTAATTACATTGTTACCAAGTGAACATGTTGCGGAGGCTATAAACATGGTGCTGAATATTCATGACGCTGACTCTGCTGTGTTAGCAGTAGCAGCGGAGACCCACTGTGAATAATTGACCTCTGTCGGGGGACACGCTCCCTGGATGCTCCGTCAGTACTGAGAAGGGAGACAGAGACACCGCTGGCTGTCACACAGCGCAGTGCCACACATTAGCTGCATAATAATATGACCTTTAGAGATACTCCACATTAGTAAACCAGGAGGGGGTCCACAGCTAACCTTTTAAATTAAAGAGTTGAAGTGCCGTTGCGGTCTCGCTAATGATGATAACCAGGGACCATTTTATCACCCGTCTGGAGAACTGATCAATTCATTTCATTGACAATAATTTGAGACAGGAAATCAGGGGAAGTTTGATGTGTTATTTTGGCTTTGTCCTACAAGTTCTACCTATGGCTGAGGGCTTAAAGTAGAGAATCAAAAATCCCTGTTCCCTACTCCAATCAAAGCACGTCACACCCACAGGTAAATTATTCTCAAAGTAGCCTACGCTGGTAACTAGTTACTACTTTTACAGAGTAATATCTGTCCTAATGGCAAAACGACTTGATAACATACAATAATATAAACTGTTAAAGCTAGGTTTAAAAGTGTCCAAGTCAAACAAAGGCATAATAATTTGAGTGTAGACTCAAAGCCAAAAAGGCCGTTGAGGCTTCACCCGCCTATGGTTCTATCAACTTTATTCAGGATATCAGGAAGATATGAATTAATTGGTTAATATGACTTCTTTCCCCCTCTCTCCAAATGGCATCATTATCTAAACGGTTGGTAAGTGAGAGATCTTGCATGTTTTCAGAGAATGATTTTTTTATTTGATCCGTTTCTACTACAGTCCATCCAGACGACCATGTCAACACCCGTTTATCAGATTATTTGACTACAAGTTGTTTGGCATCTTTGCATAGACAATATATATGTTGAAATTATGTATATATTCCATTCGTATTCATCTCCATTTAGAGGGGCCAATGCAGTTTGACATGTTTTCTCCTGTATAGGTGGTGGTCTCTGCTGTTTAAAACATATATTGCTATCAGCCTACTGAAATGCACTGCTATGTCTTGTTTATAGCTGTATACATTTTATAAGTCTTTTTCACTTGTCTTATATAGGAGTGGTAAATCACTCAAACCACCCCACACAAATGAGGATGCACTCTAGGTTCCCCAAGGCAATGATAGCATCTACAGTATATCAGAAAAAGAAAACAGGGTAGATTAAAAAGATAAATTATGCATACTTCTATTTCTGAAGTCTGAATTGTGTATGCACTGTATGATCCTTCCAGCGTTAAATATGTCAGTAAATGTGTTACACTGCAGTACACGATTAAACAGAAATTATGCAAAGTCACCAATAAAGTAAGCATTTGCTTTGTGCACAGTGTGAAGAAAGTGTAGTGCTTTGAGAAATACCAACCAATCTCCTGCACCCGTAGTAGGCAAGGCCTCTAGTTTGGCATGGGCTTATGTACAGGAGGGGGAGAGAGAGAGAACGTGCTTTGGTGTAGAACAGAGGTTGATACTTTTTTGGCCCCCCAACGTGTAGATGAAGGTAGATTATCTGCCATGGTCATATCAACCGAATCAGAGATGCAGCACACTGCATCACTTATGCTACTAGCCAGCTCTGAAATCTCCTTTTAGTATCCTCTATCCTCAAGAGCTTTGTTATAAACTCAGTTATGAAAACTTAGGACACTAAAGAGGCCTTTCTAATGACTCTGAAAAACACCAAAAGAAAGATGCCCAGGGTCCCTGCTCATCTGCGTGAACGTGCCTTAGGCATGCTGCAAGGAGGCATGAGGACTGCAGATGTGGCCAGGGAAATAAATTGCAATGTTCGTACTGTGAGACGCCTAAGACAGCGCTACAGGGAGACAGAGCGGACAGCTGATCGTCTTCGCAGTCGCAGACCACGTGTAACAACACCTGCACAGGATCGGTACATCTGAATATCACACCTGCGGGACAGGTACAGGATGGCAACAACAACTGCCTCAGTTACACCAGGAACGCAAAATTCCTCCTACAATCCCTCCCTCCTAAGACTGTCTGCAATAGGCTGCGAGAGGCTGGACTGAGGGCTTGTAGGCCTGTTGTAAAGGCAGGTCCTCACCAGACATCACCGGCAACAACGTCGCCTATGGGCACAAACCCACCGTTTCTGGATCAGACAGGACTAGCAAAAAGTGCACCTCACTGACGAGTTGCGGTTTTGTCTCACCGGGGGTGATGGTCGGATTTGCGTTTATCGTCGAAGGAATGAGCGTTACACCGAGGCGGGATCGATTTGGAGGTGGAGGGTCCGTCATGGTCTGGGGCGGTGTGTCACATCATCAATGACAACTGTGCTAGTTGTCATTGCAGGCAATCTCAACGCTGTGCGTTACAGGGAAGACATCCTCCTCCCTCATGTGGTACCCTACCTGCAGGCTTATCCTGACATGACCCTCCAGCATGACAATGCCACCAGCCATACTGCTCGTTCTGTGCGTGATTTCCTGCAAGACAGGAATGTCAGTGTTCTGGCCAGCGAAGAGCCCGGATCTCAATCCCATTGAGCACGTCTGGGACCTGTTGGATTGGAGGGTGAGGGCTAGGGCCATTCCCCCAGAAATGTCCGGGAACTTGCAGGTGCCTTGGTGGAAGAGGGGAGTAACATCTCACAGCAAGAACTGGCAAATCTGGTGCAGTCCATGAGGAGGAGATGCACTGCAGTACTTAATGCAGCTGGTGGTCACACCAGATACTGACTGTTACTTTTGATTTTGACCCCCCCAGAATCCGTGTGGATGAGGCAAGGTAGACCAACAAGACGTGACTGGTCTGGGCCATATCTGATCTTGTGAAGGCTACTGGACATGCACATGGGTTAATCATACATAGACAACATCGGCCTGAACTTGTGAAGACCTTTGGACAGGAACATTAGCTAATCAGTTATAAGCACCAGTAGGAGTGGGCATGTCATGCCACCAATAGAATTTATGCGTCAATGTCTGAGCTAATAAGAGAATGGAAACTCAGCAAGACAACAAGATTCATAAAGTGGAGTGACAATGTTATGGGTAAGACTGTATAAAAGCCAATTACTAAGAATGAAGAGTCAGTTCTTCCATGGAATTGCTCGGCTTTGTTACTGTTTGTAATAAAGTCTATTTGAATTCACAAGCTCCGGGTATCTGAGAAGTATTTGATTCAAAATTTCCACGACAGTATCAGCACTGATAATGCACTCCCAAGTGATCCAAAACAAAGGTTGACATTTTTTAAAGAGCAAAAACATTTTTAAATAACCGTGTGAGGGTTCCACTTTCTTTTACTGTGTGGGATCATTAGGAAACAACCAGGAAAAATGACATTATGCAAAATGTAGGATGGCGAGTCGCCTAGCGGTTAAGAGCGTTGAGCCAGTCACCAAAAGGTCGCTGGTTCGAATCCCCGAGCTGACTAGGTGAAAAGTCACTCTGAATTAACGCACCTTCTAAATGACTAAACTGTAAAAATGTAATGCAGAGCATATCAACCCATTTGCATACAATAATAACTTGCTGAATACATTGATATTACCCTGGCTATACTCTTAATATTCTCCACACTGCAAAAGTCAGTGTTTTTGTTTGTTTGCAATTTCATAACTTGAATCACATATTCTAAACATTATCTTTGGATATCTCTGCACCCAGGGGCTAGTTGTGAGTGAACTCAGATGGTAGTGTAAGGGTGGAAAAGGGTGGGGATTGGGAACGCACAAACAGATTATCCCCCTCTGTCCCCAAAACTGTCTCACATGCAGCCATTCTGTCCCGTCTCACATTGTAACCACCATACCCCCATTTAACTGCCAATGGCATGCTGCTGCTCTCTGGGCCGTATTCATAAATCATCTCAATAGTTTAGTGCTGATCTAGGATCAACCCCCCCCCCCCCCCCCCCTCTATATAACCTTACGGATTATGATCTAAATCTAAAAAGGAAACTGATCCTACATCCGCACTTCTACTCTGAAATGGTTTATGAATACGTGCCCCACATCTCTGGTTGCATGCTACTGAACACACTTTCACTCTCCATGTTTACTATACTTACCTACTGACCCATTCTTTCTCGTGTGTATGGTCAAAAACATGTACTAACTAGCTAATCACTCTAATGTGCAATGCCCACTCACACTGCATGCTGCTGTGCAATTCAACTCTACACCAAAAACGCTATTCCAATAAAACATGTCCACGTAAAGCCTGCTTACACAACTCAGAGCTTTTATTGGCAGACTCAGTCAAATTAAAAATGCACACCTAGATACCTTAAATAGTCAACTTTATTCCTAGAACTTCGTTATTCTGTAATGACAAATGGAACTTGGAAACAACCCATGCAAAATACCCATACCGTGGGATCCACAAGGGAACTCGAAGAATGTTAACATCAGTTGCAAATGTGTAATACTTCACACTGACGTGATGTGACGTGACTGCATTTTAAACTGCTAGTCATGCAACAATCATGTAATTGAATCCATTTGATATTTAATTACAGTTAAGATGTCAACAACATTTGAAAGAAAATATGGGAGCAGTGTGTTGGACACTTCTGAGGGACGACCATGTTGTCTAATATTCCATTGTTTTTGTGCTCTTTCCCTTCTTCTCTCCCCTCGTGACGAAGATGATGAGCCAGCCGCACCAACGTAAGTATGATAAATATTCTGTTCTCTCTACAATAAAAAAATATAATATACTGTGCATTCGGAAAGTATTCACACCCCTTGGCTTTATCCACATTTTGTTACGTTACAGCCTTATTCTAAAATATATATATATATTTTTTTTTATCTATCTACACACAATACCCCATAATGACAAAGCAAAAACAGTTTTTTATACATTTTGCAAATGTATCCTATCCAAGCATCCTTGGCAGAGATTACAGCCTCGAGTCTTCTTGGGTATGTCGCTACAGTGGTTGCTCCTTTAAAAGTTGTGTCATACTGCGGCACACCTTGCGGGCTACCGCAGCATTCTGTGTCACGTCATTTAATTGTCAGACATTTTTTGTGTTAATGCAAGTTAGTGCTAGTTTGACCACCAGTGGGCATCTGGTGGGAGACCAGGGTTCAATTCCCCAACCGGGAGGAAGGAGTAGGCTGTCCTTGTAATTAAGAATTTGTTCTCAACTGATTCCATATGTGTTATTTCATATTTGTGATGTCTTCACTATTATTCTACAATGTAGAAAATAGTAAAAATATAGAAAAATCCTGTAATGAGTAGGTGTGTCCAAACTTTTGACTGGTACTTTCTTAATTAATTTGATTAATATTATGGTGTTTCTATTCCATGAAAAACGAAAAACCCTCTGGGTAAATTCAGACTGTTTCGCTCTCGGCACGTACGGGGCGAGGAGTAGGGTTGATTTGAGCATTCTGGCCTTACAACGGCAGTCAAGCACCCAAGCTAACGTTGGTTAGCTTGCTAGCTACTTCCAGACACAAATGAGACCACTCTGGCCATTTTACTCGCCCTAGCAGAGCTGTTTAAGCTGTTTTCGTGTTAACCAGGGCGTTGGTGACTAACT
Organism: Oncorhynchus clarkii lewisi; assembly: GCF_045791955.1. Lineage (NCBI taxonomy): Eukaryota > Metazoa > Chordata > Actinopteri > Salmoniformes > Salmonidae > Oncorhynchus > Oncorhynchus clarkii. The sequence goes on from NC_092152.1 coordinate 63,508,303, forward strand.
GTGCTGCTGGAAACAATTTAACGGATGTTGAGCGCTCGTAAATTAATTATTCTGCGCTCTGGTACACTCAGATGAGAGTGCTCTGAAAACGGAGTAGATAGCCAGAGCGAATTTACGAAAGCACCGAATGTCCATTGAGAACACACAACGACTATACCATTTAGCTAAGCTAAGAATGAAAGGAATAATCAAGTCAATAAACTTTGGATAGTTAGATAGCCTATAGTTAATATACTGTCAAGTTTGATGTATAAGGTAGTAAGACCTTTAAACAGATCAACATACACAAGGCTGCGGGGCCAGACGGATTACCAGGACTTGTGCTCCGGCCATGTGCTGACCAGCTGGCAGATGTCTTCACTGACATTTTCAACATGTCCCTGATTGAGTCTGTAATACCAACATGTTTCAAGCAGACCACCATAGTCCCTGTGCCCAAGATCACAAAGGCAACCTGCCTAAATAACTACAGACCCGCAGACACTCACGTCCGTAGCCATGAAGTGCTTTGAAAGGTTGGTAATGGCTCACATCAACACCATTATCCCAGAAACCCTAGACCCACTCCAATTTGCATACCGCCCAAGCAGATCCACAGATGATGAAATCTCTATTGCACTCCATCCGCACTGCTCTTTCCCACCTGGACAAAAGGAACACTTATGTGAGAATGCTATTCACTGACTACAGCTCAGCGTTCAACACCATAGTGCCCTCAAAGCTCATCACTAAGCTGGGACTAAACACCTCCCTCTGCAACTGGATCCTGGACTTCCTGATAGTCTGCCCCCAGGTGGTGAGGGTAGGTAGCAACACATCTGTGTGCTTGCTCAGTCCCCTCCTGTACTCCCTGTTCACCCACGACTGCATGGCCAGGCACGACTCCAACACCATCATTAAGTTTGCAGACGACACAACAGTGCCTGATCACAGACAACGATGAGACAGCCTATAGGGAGGAGTTCAGAGACCTGGCCGGGGGGTGCCAGAATAACAACCTATCCCTCAACGTAACCAAGACTAAGGAGATGATTGTGGACTACAGGAAAAGGAGGACCGAGCACGCCCCCATTCTCATTGACAGGGCTGTAGTGGAGCATTTTGAGAGCTTCAAGTTCCTTGGTGTCCACATCAATAACAAACTAGAATGGTCCAAACATACCAAGACAGTCGTGAAGAGGCCACGACAAAGCCTATTCCCCATCAGGAAACTAAAAAGATTTGGCATGGGTCCAGAGATCCTCAAAAGGTTCTACAGCTGCAACATCGAGTGCATCACTGTCTGGTACGGCAATTGCTCAGCCTCAGACTGCAAGGCACTACAGAGGGTAGTGCGTACGGCCCAGTACATCACTGGGACTAAGCTGCATGCCATCCAGGACCTCTACACCAGGCGGTGTCAGAGGAAGGCCCTAAAAATTGTCAAAGACCCCAGCCACCTCAGTCATAGACTATTCTCTCTACTACCGTATGGCAACAGTTTTTATCCCCAAGCCATAAGACTCATGAACAGGTAATCAAATGGCTACCCGGACTATTTGCATTGTGTGCCCCCCCAACCACTCTTTTAACGCTGCTGCTACTCTCTGTTTATCAGAGATGCATAGTCACTAACTATACAGTCCTGGCCAAAAGTTTTGAGAATGACACAAATATTAATTTACACAAAGTTAGCTGCTTCAGTGTCTTTAGATATTTTTGTAAAATGTTACTGTGGAATACTGAAGTATAATTACAAACAGTTCATAAGTGTCAAAGGCTTTTATTTACAATTACATGAAGTTGATACAAGAGTCAATATTTGCAGTGTTGACCCTTCTTTTTCAAGACCACTGCAATCCGCTCTCGGCATGCTGTCAATTAACTTCTGGGCCACATCCTGTCTGATGGCAGCCCATTCTTGCATAATCAATGCTTGGAGTTTGTCAGAATTTGTGGGTTTTTGTTTGTCCACCCACCTCATGAGGATTGACCACAGGTTCTCAATGGGATTAAGGTCTGGGAAGTTTCCTGGCCATGGACCCAAAATATCAATGTTTTGTTCCCTGAGCCACTTAGTTATTACTTTTGCCTCATGGCAAGTGCTCCATCATGCTGGAAAAGGCATTGTTCGTCACCAAATTGTTCCTGGATGGTTGGGAGAAGTTGCTCTCTGAGGATGTGTTGGTACCATTCTTTATTCATGGCTGTGTTCTTTGGCAAAATTGTGAGTGAGCCCACTCCCTTGGCTGAGAAGCAACCCCACACATAAATGGTCTCAGGATGCTTTACTGTTGGCATGACACAGGACTGATGGTAGCGCTCACCTTGTCTTCTCCGGACAAGCTTTTTTCCAGATGCCCCAAACAATCGGAAAGGGGATTCATCAGAGAAAATGACTTTACCCCAGTCCTCAGCATTCCAATCCCTGTACCTTTTGCAGAATATCAGTCTGTCCTTGATGTTTTTCCTGGAGAGAAGTGGCTTCTTTGCTGCCCTTCTTGACACCAGGCCATCCTCCCAAAAGTCTTCGCCTCACTGTGCGTGCAGATGCACTTACACCTGCCTGCTGACATTCCTGAGCAAGCTCTGTACTGGTGGTGCCCCGATCCCGCAGCTGAATCAACTTTAGGAGACGGTCCTGGCGCTTGCTGGACTTTCTTTGGCGCCCTGAAGCCTTCTTCACAACAATTGAACCACTCTCCTTGAAGTTCTTGATGAACCGATAAATGGTTGATTTAGGTGCAATCTTACTGGCAGCAATATCCTTGCCTGTGAAGCCCTTTTTGTGCAAAGCAATGGTGACGGCATGTGTTTCCTTGTAGGTAACCATGGTTGACAGAGGAAGAACAATGATTCCAAGCACCACCCTCCTTTTGAAGCTTCCAGTCTGTTATTCAAACTCAATCAGCATGACAGAGTGATCTCCAGCCTTGTCAACACTCACACCTGTGTTAACGAGAGAATCATTGACATGACGTCAGCTGGTCCTTTTGTGGCAGGGATGAAATGCAGTGGAAATGTTTGGGGGTTGGGGATTCCGTTCATTTGCATGGCAAAGAGGGACTGCAATTAATTGCAATTCATCTGATCACTCTTCATAACATTCTGGAGTATATGCAAATTGCCATCATACAAACTGAGGCAGCAGACTTTGTGAAAATTAATATTTGTGTCATTCTCAAAACTTATGGCCACGACTGTACATTCATTTACATACTACCTCAATTGGGAAGACCAACCAGTGCTCCCGCACATTGGCTAACCAGGCTATCTGCAACGTGTCCCGCCACCCACCAACCCCTCTTTTACGCTACTGCTACACTCTGTTCATCATATATGCATAGTCACTTTAACCAGGTCTACATGTACATACTACCTCAATCAGCCTGACTAACCGGTGTCTGTATGTAGCCTTGCTACTTTTATAGCCTCGCTACTGTATATAGCCTGTCTTTTTACTGTTGTTTTATTTCTTTACTTACCTATTGTTCACCTAATAACTTTTTTTGCACTATTGGTTAGAGCCTGTAAGTAAGCATTTCACTGTAAGGTCTACCTACACCTGTTGTATTCGGCGCACGTGACAAATAAACTTTGTTTTGATTTATAACTACTAAGGTTATGTAGATAGCTAACACACCGGTAGATACTGCTGTAATGCTATGCTATGTGGTTTGTAAGGACAGCGTAGCTAACAAATTGTCAGCGAACATAACGTGTAAGGTCATTTATTTGAAAAGTATTCACTTTATTACATTGAGTAGCAAGCTACGGCGAGGACGCGCTCTATCGACACTGCGGCTTGAGCATGCTTTTGGTGCAGTCGATAGCGGGCTGGACTTCGGGCAAGAAGGTTTAGAGTTCGAAACCTGCTCCCTGCTCATTTCATTTGAAGTCGTGTACATTTATCAGTTTATTATTTGGTTTATATTGCCCATTCATTGTCAGTTAGAGACACAGTAGTGCATTGGGACCCAAAAGCATAATCAGTGCCCAAACTCCCCCTTGGTCATTAGGGCAAATCTGGTCTGTGATAGAATGTTGTTTTTTTTACACCTTGCTTGGCTATTAGACAATTATTTAGTAAAAGTTTAATAGTCTATTGTTCAGCTATTAGCCCCCCTCCCCAACTTGCAACAAATTGTTGTTACTCCCATCTCGTTCCTCGCCCTCTTCCATGCGTCATTCTCTGCCTGAGTGGCTCGCTTGTGGGCGTGCATGCAGGATATGGCAGCATCTTCAGTTGTGCGTCAAGAATTCTGCATTGCAAGTTTGTATGAAGGTCTGGTTATTCACAAGCAAATTGTTATTTGCTATGGAGGTACATTTGTCTATTTTTGTCGAGAGCAAAACATTATGTTCAATCAAAAATAATTGTTCTGAAAGCAACTTTTTTAAATTTTCAATAAAAAATAATTGTTCTGAAAGCAAAAGAGGCTTCGAAGTAAAAAAACAAATTTTCAATAAAATATTTTGTATTAGAGCGCAAAACATATTGAAGAACAAAACCTGTATTTGAAAACAATTTAATTTCGCTATCAACCCCCCTCCATTTTGGCCATTTTTTGAGTGTCAGTTTGGCTTCAACCAATACTGTTCAGCCTTTCTTTCCGACACAAAGGAAGTCATAGCGGACACCTACGAAGGACTGTGTGATGATGGCATCTCAGGTAAGCAGCGCTGGGCGTTCTTCTGTCCAACTTCTACATAGCTAGTAGTTAGTATCGGTTCATAACATTCTACTATATTACATAGATACAAACATTCCGTAGAATAATAAATCATGCAATTATTATTATCAAGCTAACCAAAAACATTTAGCTACGTATGCCTGTTCTCGCCATTTTCAGTTTAATTCATCTAACTTTCTTTCATGGCAACTCATTAGCAGGCCCTGTCCTATTTGTTTCATAGTCGATATATAATCATATTTCATGACAGTGTAACAGATAGCTTTTTTACAGAAGGATGAAAGAACACAATATGTCTTCCAGGGAATGCTACTCTGATATGTCAGATGAAATGTTAGACCAGAAAGTCAGGGCCATTAAGGCAAGGATGCCCCTTGCAGGCTTTAGAATGGTCAAAGGAAGTCTCCAAGTAATGGGCCATCGTGTACAATGGCGAAGAGTTAGGGAGTCTTCGCAGCGTGTAGATGGTGCAGGTATCATTGCCAGAACGATCCAGCTTCGTTGCATTGCTCGGCAAAAATACTCTGTTCCTGCTCCCCTGTCTCTCGTCCACATTGATACAAATCATAAATTGATAAGGTACTAAGATGTATGTCTCCATCAAATCTAAGAAGTTATTTGAACTTTTTTATTCTTACTTATTCGTAGACAAATGTTCAATGATGTATGCAATTGGAGTTGTTCTTCATCAACTGGTAATACATGAATAATGAAGCAGGTTCATAGGTTAAACAACTCACTTTTAATTCCAATGCTATCTTTCAAGATACAACATTGTCATCTTTGGCAGTATAGATGGATTTTCAAGGAAGGTAAGTATATTATTTTGTATGCATATTGCATATTTCCTATCACCTTATGAACAACCACAATACCAGTCTGGTGTTAAGCTTTCTGTGCTGTATTGACATCTCCTGAAAATGACACCTGCTGCTTTAGATTGAACAGTCATACCCCAGTTATTGTTTTCATATCTACAAAAAAAATAAGCTATGTTCTTTACTTTCAGAGTGCGAGCTGATCAAAGGGTCAAAAATGTAGATATTGCCAGATGTATGTTCACTGTCCGAGGAACAGGCAGTGGGAACTTTATTCCTGGCATAAGTGTCCATAACCAGAGGTAATTAACCTATTCTGTGTTCTTTTTCTCTCTTCCTCTCTGCCTGTCTTGTTGAACATGTAACCTGTCTCACATGCATTAATTAAAAAACCCTTAAGATGTCAACTGCTAATTTTCCGATTTACACCACATTAACACGCAGCCATTTTCACTGGACTATCAAGCCCATTGCTGCCAAGTCATGATTTCCCTGGGGGTTAGCTTACCAATAACCAAGTGGTGAGACATATAGCCCTCTATATTTAAATGTTTAAGGTACACTCAGACAGGTGTCTGCATCACAAAACAGTCAGTAACCACTCACAGAGGCTCACACAACTTGCATTTCTATAACCTCGGCCCCACCTCAGTGTTCACTATTCATGGAGGAAGACCACAGGACCACAGAGATTAGGTTCCTCCCCCACACAAAACCTTTTCTTTCTCTCTGTTAGAGTGGAACGCTTATGGAGTGTTTGGAGTGCTGTGACATGTCAGTACTACAACTTGCTGCACAGTTTGGAGGAAGAAGGCTACCTTGACCTGTCAAATTCTATCCACCTCTTCTGTGTGGGATATGTGTTTCTACCTCGTCTGCGGGCAGATCTGCACCATTTCACAGAGAGTTGGAATAATCACCCTTTAAGTCCATAGGTGAACCTGACACCTCACCAGCTGTTGCCTTAGTACTACACAACGGATTCAAATGATCAAGTCATCATCAAGCTTCAAGTGGTATTTATGTATTCATTTGTGATCTGGTAATGGTATATCAGCTATGTTGGTGAACCCCTCCTGCATCTGAACTGGCTGACACAGAGGGAACAGCATGATCATAGGTGAGAGGTCACTTGGTCGGGACAAAAGGAAGTATTATTAAAGAGATGCTTTACATTGAAATACAGATAGAGATGTAGTAGTCCCAGAGTTAAATGATCCAAGGTCAGTTTTGCATTTCACCTCCTGATGATTATGATGACTGACCGTGTTAGAATAAAAAAAACAAAGCTTAATCACGCTCTCTCTCTCTACCCACCTGTCGCTCGTCTGCAGGTATGTTTAGATGTGAGAGAGGAAGCCAGTCCCGTCATCGCCACCTCACCCGCTCTTAAGATAACCTTCGGGCCGACTGGGAGCCCAAGGCTGGTTAGGAGATACCACTAGAGACACGATGTAATTGTGATGAACTGAGAGAATATTAGGGTAGCACTGCAATTCATTAATCATATGCTGTCTTCCCTGCTCCTCTGTTTTACCTCTTTCCTTTTCTGTCTTCTACACCTCTCTCCCCACCTCCTCTTGGTTCCTCTTTTTTAAAATGCACACCATTTGTGCATTGAAGTACAGATTTAACTTGTATTTGTAATATATTACAATTATAATATTTATAATGCATGTATTATGTATTTATAACACCTGGATAATGAACTTTCAATAAAGCATTTCACATTCTCCACTGGTTGAAATGAAGTATCTCATTGAAATACTACACCTATCCAGTGTCCTCAGATTAATGCAGATGAAGGGAGTTAGATATTCATAGGAAGCGTAGTGTACGGTTTTTTTCTCGCTATATGAATTACAAATCAGTCTTTTCTTAAATCATGTTTCTAGTCTATTGCATAGTTACAATGTGTAATCATTGATGTCCCAGGAGCGGTAAACACTGTTGAAGTGTATAATTGTAATACATACATGCAGACACAGCATCATTCAAAGAATGGAGTTTGATACACCTAGTATTGGATATGACTAAAAAAAGAATGTCTCAAAGAGATTCATACCTGAACCGCACCTTTATTTGCCAAGGAAGTGTACATGATCAGTGAATATATTCAATGTACAGGCTACAATGTGGGGATCTCATGCATGGTAATAACAGTACATGTATATAGGACTTGCATCCTTGGCACAATAAAGTTATTATATTCTACTCAATCCATAGGCTTCATTAATGCCATTCAGACTTGAAGTTGATACAACAACTATGATAGCTGAGGTTCATTGGTATGAATATTAGTTCAGAACCTAACGTTTTAAGGGTCCATACACAGATCGGCTACATACTGTAGCTAGCTACACATTCATAGGAATACAGTTATTTTTATCTTCCACTACACAATAAGCAAATAAATAGTTAGCTAGCTATGTTACTTCAGCTGCATTGCATGGCAAATATAAGCAAGGCAAGCTAACACAATTGTACATTCAATTTGCAGTAAATGCTTTAGCTAGCTAGATTCTTTACATCCACTGTTTCACAAGACGACAGTCTGGCTTGCAGGTTCTCTCAGGAGTCCCTAAAACACGAAACACGAATTACATTTTCATACTCATGTCATAACACTAGCTAGCTGGCTAATGTTAGCTAGTCAGCTAACTTGCTAAATAGCAGTTTTTGTACATGAACTTTATGACAAAAAAATATGCACAATTGTTTGTCTCTACATTAACTAACATATTCCTCTTAATTGTAAATGTTTTGCCTGACTTGTTACGATGTTGTAATTACTTATTTGCTTCCACCGTAATGTTTTCTCAGCCATCTTTGCTGAAGAAAGTCACCAGGGACGGGTGGCTCGTGTCATGAAGCCGTGACGCTGAGTACCTCTAGGTCCTGCGGTGTAAGCTCGCAAATTTTAAAGGAGGATCCACTGTACAAGCTTGGCACACCAGTATTTGGGGAGTTTCTCCCATTCTTCTCTGCAGATCCTCTCAAGCTGTCAGGTTGGATGGGGAGCGTTGCTGCACAGCTATTTTCAGGTCTCTCCAGAGATGTTTGATTGGGTTCAAGTCTGGGCTCTGGCTGGGCCACTCAAGGACATTCAGAGACTTGTCCCGAAGCCACTCCTGCATTGTCTTGGCTGTGTACTTAGGGTCGTTGTCCTGTTGGAAGGTGAACCTTCTCCCCCGTCTGAGGTCTTGAGCGCTCTGGAGCAGGTTTTCATCAGGGATCTCTCTGTACTTTGCTCTGTTCATCTTTCCCTCGATCCTGACTAGTCTCCCAGTCCCTGCCGCTGAAAAACATGCCCACAGCATGACGCTGCCACCACCATGCTTCACTGTAGGGATGGTTCCAGGTTTCCTCCAGACGTGACCCTTGGCATTCAGGCCAAAGAGTTCAATCTAACATCAGACCAGAGAATCTTGTTTCTCATGGTCAGAGTCCTTTAGGTGCCTCTTGGAAAACTCCAAGCGGGCTGTCGTGCATTTTACTGAGGAGTGGCTTCCGTCTGGCCACTCTACCATAAAGGCCTGATTGGTGGAGTGCTGCAAAGATGGTTGTCCTTCTGGAAGATTCTCCCATCTCCACAGAGGAACTCAGGAGCTCTGTCAGAGTGACCATCGGTTCTTGGTTCCCTCCCTGACCAAGGCCCTTCTCACCTGCGGCCAGCTGTAGGAACATTCTTGGTGATTCTAAACTTCTTACATTTAAGAATGATGGAGGCCACTGTGTTGTTGGGGACTTTCAATGTTTTTTTGATACCTTTTTTTTTTACCTTCCCCAAATCTGTGTCTGTGCTCTACGGACAATTCCTTTGACCTCATGGCTTGGTTTTTGCTCTGACATGCACTGTCAACTGTGGGATCTTATATAGACAGGTGTGTGCAAATCGAAATCATGTCCAATCAACTGAATTTACTACAGGTGGACTCGAATCAAGTTGTAGAAACATCTCAAGGGCGATCAATGGAAACAGGATGCACCCGAGCTTAATTTCGAGACTCATAGCAAAGGGTTTGAATACTTATGTAAATAAGGTATTTCTGTTTTACAAAAAAAATTAAAAACCTGTTTTTGCTTTGACATTATAGGACATTGTGTGTAGATTGATGATGGGGGGAAATTATGTAATCAATTTTACAATAAGGCTGTAAAGTAACAAAATGTGGAAAAGTCAATGGGTCTGAATACTTTCCGAATGCACTGTATATATACACATATCATAATTTCCCCCTGGAATTGGTATTTCTCTTGGTATTTCTTCACTAGGAAAACAAATTCAACAAACAACCACAAAGACAAAAATGTGCGCCAGAGGAATACAAAATGAGAAGCTACTCGTTGCAGTAAGTATTCTGGCCTTTATAAAATGAGAAGCTACTCGTCGTGAGTATTCCGGCGTTTATAAAATGAGAAGCTAGTCGTCGTAGTGAGTATTCCGGCCTTTATAAAATGAGAAGCTACTCCTCATAGTGAGTATTCCGGCCTTTATAAAAATTAGAAGCTAATCCTTGTAGTGAGTATTCCAGCCTTTATAAAATGAGAAGCTACTCGTTGTAGTGAGTATTCCGGCCTTCATAAAATGAGAAGCTACTCGTTGTAGTGAGTATTCCGGCCTATATAAAACGAGAAGCTACTCGTTGTAGTGAGTATTCCGGCCTTCATAAAATGAGAAGCTACTCATTGCAGTGAGTATTCTGGCCTTTAGAAAAAGGAATCTGAGGCATATGGAAGTCAACTAAGTGATATACTGTAGGAATGTGATAATGTGCACAGGGTATACTAATTCCTTCCTCCCCCTGATTTTCATTAACAGATGACTAACTGCATATCTTGACCATATGAAGGTATCTGAGGGAGCTCCAGGCAATTTTTAATGAAGCATATCTCATCTCTCTCTTACGAGAAAAAACAATAACAGCGTAACACTGGCAGAAAAGAACAAGATGGCTGTCTTAAGCATGACTTATTCAGTCTTACATGAACAGTCCTGGACAGAGAGATGACAAATTCCATCACGAAAGGTGTGCACATCTTTTTTTGTGTGCTGTTTGATGTCTCTTTTATTCATTTTATCATGTCCTCCAACCAGAGGTGATCCTTTTTGTATTACATATCATGTAAAACGCATGCAAATTATTACGCAATAGGATGCCCAGAATAGACTTTGTTGTTTTCCCTCATGTCTGTATGGCTATTTTGCGTCCAAAGGAATGATGTTTTTTTATGAAATTGTCCTGAACTGAAAAATACTGTTATATTCTTAAATAACTTTGTACAGCTGATTCATTGTCATTAAACTATGATTGATTTAGTGAAAGGAAAGTCCACTCTTAACAGCCATTATAGTGAAAATGTGATGCAAGGGATTTGATGTCTGGCAGTATTTACTTGAAAATGATTATATGAAAATTACTACTATATCTATCTAGTTATAAATAAAAATTAGTGTTTATTTTTATTTTTCAGAGTAACTTAGGATGTCTTGTATATGTTGAGGTACGAGTGTTCAAACAATAGCAAATACTGTATGTAAAGAAAAAAATACATTTTATATTTCCCAACTTAATTCATTCATTTTTATTTTTCTGAAATTGTACAGCATGGCTATTATCCTATGCAATATGTATTCATATATAGATATATTGGGGGCAGTTTGTTTTTCTCAGTGAAGCTTTAATATTGTGGGATCACTTGGAAGCTGGTATAGCAAAATGCACTGCTGTAGCTGCATGACTCCTGTCCTATAAATACACCATGTATCCATGTGTATTGCAGTGCAAATGGACCTACATTAGGGTGGGAATGGAAGGAGCTACGGTATCTCTAGCCACGATAAAACATCAGACCAATAACATACGAGACTAATACATTTTTGAAAATAAAAGGCTCCAAAATACATTCAATTTTTTTGCCTCGAAAATCCTTTCTAGAAACCGCAACATTTGTCCTGCTACAAATATCCTCCTACAACACAATGGTCACTATGTTCCAGCACACATTTACACAATCAGCAGCATGAAGAACACTAGAGGTCGACCGATTATGATTCTTCAATGCCGATACCGATTATTGGAGGACCAAAAAAGCCGATTCCAATTAATCGGCCGATTTTTTAAAATGTATTTGTAATAATGACAATTACAACAATACTGAATGAACATTTATTTATTTTAACTTAATATAATACATCAATAAAATCTATTTAGCCTCAAATAAATAATGAAACATGTTCAATTTGTTTTAAATAATGCAAAAACAAAGTGTTGGAGAAGAAAGTGAAAGTGCAATATGTGCCATGTAAGAAAGCTATATGAAAGCTGGTGGTTCCTTTTAACATGAGTCTTCAATATTCCCAGGTAAGAAGTTTTAGGTTGTAGTTATTATAGGAATTATAGGACTATTTCTCTCTATACCATTTGTATTTCATATACCTTTGACTATTGGATGTTCTTATAGGCACTTTAGTATTGCCAGTGTAACAGTATAGCTTCAGTCCCTCTCCTCGCCCCTACCTGGGCTCGAACCAGGAACACAACGACAACAGCCACCCTCGAAGCAGCGTTACCCATGCAGAGCAAGGGGAACAACCACTCCAAGTCTCAGAGCAAGTGACGTTTGAAACGCTATTAGCGCGCACCCCGCTAACTAGCTAGCCATTTCACATCAGTTACACCAGCCTAATCTCGGGAGTTGATAGGCTTGAAGTCATAAACTGCGCTGTGCTTGTGAAGAGCTGCTGGCAAAACGCACGAAAGTGCTGTTTGAATGAATGCTTACGAGCCTGCTGCTGCCTACCATCGCTCAGTCAGACTGCTCTATCAAATCATAGACTTAGTAATAACATGATAACACACAGAAATACGAGCCTTAGGTCATTAATATGGCCGAATCCGGAAACTATAATCTCGAAAACAAAATGTTTATTCTTTCAGTGAAATACGGAACAGTTCTGTATTTTATCTAACGGGTGACATCCATAAGTCTAAATATTCCTGTTACATTGCACAACCTTCAATGTTATGTCATAATTATATAAAATTCTGGCAAATTAGGCAGGCCAAACTGTTGCATATACACTGACTCTGCGTGCAATGAACGCAAGAGAAGTGACACAATTTCACCTGGTTAATATTGCCTGCTAACCTGGATTTATTTTAGCTAAATATGCAGGTTTAAAAATATACAGTGCCTTGCGAAAGTATTCGGCCCCCTTGAACTTTGCGACCTTTTGCCATATTTCAGGCTTCAAACATAAAGATATAAAACTGTATTTTTTTGTGAAGAATCAACAACAAGTGGGACACAATCATGAAGTGGAACGACATTTATTGGATATTTCAATTTTTTTTAACAAATCAAAAACTGAAAAATTGGGCGTGCAAAATTATTCAGCCCCTTTACTTTCAGTGCAGCAAACTCTCTCCAGAAGTTCAGTGAGGATCTCTGAATGATCCAATGTTGACCTAAATGACTAATGAGGATAAATACAATCCACCTGTGTGTAATCAAGTCTCCGTATAAATGCACCTGCACTGTGATAGTCTCAGAGGTCCGTTAAAAGCGCAGAGAGCATCATGAAGAACAAGGAACACACCAGGCAGGTCCGAGATACTGTTGTGAAGAAGTTTAAAGCCGGATTTGGATACAAAAAGATTTCCCAAGCTTTAAACATCCCAAGAAGCACTGTGCAAGCGATAATATTGAAATGGAAGGAGTATCAGACCACTGCAAATCTACCAAGACCTGGCCATCCCTCTAAACTTTCAGCTCATACAAGGAGAAGACTGATCAGAGATGCAGCCAAGAGGCCCATGATCACTCTGGATGAACTGCAGAGATCTACAGCTGAGGTGGGAGACTCTGTCCATAGGACAACAATCAGTCGTATATTGCACAAATCTGGCCTTTATGGAAGAGTGGCAAGAAGAAAGCCATTTCTTAAAGATATCCATAAAAAGTGTTGTTTAAAGTTTGCCACAAGCCACCTGGGAGACACACCAAACATGTGGAAGAAGGTGCTCTGGTCAGATGAAACCAAAATTGAACTTTTTGGCAACAATGCAAAACGTTATATTTGGCGTAAAAGCAACACAGCTCATCACCCTGAACACACCATCCCCACTGTCAAACATGGTGGTGGCAGCATCATGGTTTGGGCCTGCTTTTCTTCAGCAGGGACAGGGAAGATGGTTAAAATTGATGGCAAGATGGATGGAGCCAAATACAGGACCATTCTGGAAGAAAACCTGATGGAGTCTGCAAAAGACCTGAGACTGGGACGGAGATTTGTCTTCCAACAAGACAATGATCCAAAACATAAAGCAAAATCTACAATGGAATGGTTCAAAAATAAACATATCCAGGTGTTAGAATGGCCAAGTCAAAGTCCAGACCTGAATCCAATCGAGAATCTGTGGAAAGAACTGAAAACTGCTGTTCACAAATGCTCTCCATCCAACCTCACTGAGCTCGAGCTGTTTTGCAAGGAGGAATGGGAAAAAATGTCAGTCTCTCGATGTGCAAAACTGATAGAGACATACCCCAAGCGACTTACAGCTGTAATCGCAGCAAAAGGTGGCGCTACAAAGTATTAACTTAAGGGGGCTGAATAATTCTGCACGCCCAATTTTTCCGTTTTTGATTTGTTTGAAAAGTTTGAAATATCCAATAAATGTCGTTCCACTTCATGATTGTGTCCCACTTGTTGTTGATTCTTCACAAAAAAATACAGTTTTATATCTTTATGTTTGAAGCCTGAAATGTGGCAAAAGGTCGCAAAGTTCAAGGGGGCCGAATACTTTCACAAGGCACTGTATACTTCTGTGTATTGATTTTAAGAAAGGCATTGATGTTTATGGTTAGGTACACATTGGAGCAACGATACGCATCGATTATATGCAACGCAGGACACACTAGATAAACTAGTAATATCATCAACCATGTGTAGTTAACTAGTGATTATGATTGATTGATTGTTTTTTATAAGATAAGTTTAATGCTAGCTAGCAACTTACCTCGGCTTACTGCATTCGCGTAACAGGCAGTCTCCTCGTGGAGTGCAATGTAATCAGGTGGTTAGAGCGTTGGACTAGTTAACTGTAACGTTGCAAGATTGAATCCCCGAAAAAAATCTGTCGTTCATGCCCCTGAACGAGGCAGTTAACCCACTGTTCCTAGGCCGCCATTGAAAATAAGAATGTGTTCTTAACTGACTTACCTAGTTAAATAAAGATTAAATAAAGTTGTACATTTATTTTTTAAATAAAATTGGCCAAATCGGTGTCCAAATATACAGATTTCTGATTGTTATGAAAACTTGAAATCGGCCCTAATTAATCGGCCATTCCGATTAATCGGTCGACCTCTACACAACACATTCCCCAACTCTTTCACAACCCACCTCCCATCCACATGTGTACCGTGTGTAGCGAGTTGACCTGTCTCCCTCTGGCTGTTCGTGTTGATGAGCTTCAGCTCCTCAGTCCTGGAGCACTCTCTTCAGCTCCCCTTCCACCTCCTCCACCAAGGCAGGGAAGCTGGGGTCCAAGAGACACAGGCGGAGGAAGGGCTCCAGCTCCCCACGGAACAGAGCACTGTGGCACCAGGGGCAAGGACACCAGGGGCAAGGACAGACCATGCTCGCCCAGGAAGTGCTGAGGAAAAATAAAGATAGACCAGGGATCTGATCATTTGTTTGTATAGACTTAAAGCCATGATATCGGCTAACTATAATCTCCCAAGTCAATTAAGTGTTAATTATTCCATTGGACTACTCTACACTTCAGTAGTGGCGGGGAATAACTACAACCCCATGAAGTGTATGTTACATTCAAGCTCAGTGGGTGAGAGCAGTAACTCCTGAATGTTAAATAACTGCTACTTATTCAGTTCGCGCGATTGTCAAACTCCATCAAGTGAATCATCACCCTCAGCATTCATCAGTCATTTATCTAATCACTGTGTTGTGTCAGTACCAACCTACCTGGGTAAGACGTTTGATGGATAAAGAGCCCTGAACAACCTCAGGTTCAGTAGCCATAGCCTCCCCAGCACTCGCCTGATGACAAGGTTAAAAGAGATGATACTAATGCCACAGGACTTTATAGGGCAACACACCAAGGGAGGTTAGAGCTGCATCATAGCTGCATCCTTTATTGAATGATTTCCCTCAGTCATCATAGCTCTTTCATCCTCACTGAGAGCTTTTTCAAATGTGTGTGTTGGTTTCATTTCTCCTACTTCTGTGTGGGGAGGTTAAGGATTGACATATCGCACATTGTCATTGATTCATACATAAAATCCATATGAACCTAGTTGGTTCCATGGCTGTTCAGTATTAAACTAGCTATATTGTTTTCATGCTTGTAAATAGCACCATCTAGTGGGTGATTCTTACTGTAACAACAGCAACTTTAGTACCTCATTAACTATAGTTTGCCTCATACATTGTGAAGAATGACATTCTTAAAATAAGAACAGCAACACAGGTGAAAAAAAAAAGATGCAATGCACTAATTTCAGTTAGTTAATGTATTGCAAGAGCTGTTACAATTCAGATGTTCCAAAATACACTTTCATGATGCAATACGTAGCTACATGTTTTCTGTGTGAATGTGTTGTTGAGTACCTGTTGATCCTGTGCAGTGGTCTTGGTAGGGGGCTGATTGGATGTTGGGGTGCAGCTGAGTGGTGGTGGTGCCCCCCCCTGTGTGGTGACAGGCAGGTACTCCTTCAGTCTGAGTACTGCACTGCCACGCTCCTCCAGGGCCTCAGCCCTGCTGCCACTGAACTGCATCCTGATCGAACAACTCTCCCCCTGCACATACACAGTATTGTTTCGTGTGAGAGCTGGCCTATATCTCCTCCTCGCCGCTACTGAGGCAATTTTGACCAGCAGACTACAAGCTTGACACGCCACTTACAATTCATCACAGTGACACGTACCTACAACACTTATTTAGCCTACATATCACTCACAAGCTAGGCCCTTGGCAGAACATGGGCAGCCAAAGCACTGCTCGCAGCCAGCTAGCTGTGCCAAGACTGTTAAAATGCATCGTGTCAGGCCTCAGATCCCCTTAATTCAGGCCATTTAATGACCAATTACACTGTTGTCTCAGCACAGCCACCCCTGCCAAACATTAGCTCTGCCACGCTCATGTCAATGTGAAAATATGGTAAATAAAGCTGCCACTATACAAATTGCTGAGGAAATTACCTTCTGTAAAATTCCAGTGTTGCCTTGTAGTTAACATTAGCCTGTTTCATTTAAAACTAGGTGCTAGAATAATAATACAAGTTGGTATGTATACTGTACGACTGTAGCTTCTATTTAAAAATGGTGTTGTTTCTAAAAGCAAATAAAGGCTCCAAGAAAATCACTTTCGCAACCCACCTTAACAGTCAGACGGAAAAGTAGGGCATCTGATTTCTGCTGAACTTTGAGGAAGCTTGGAGCATCAAGCAAGGAAAACCCATCCTGAAAAATGCAAGTAACACAACATTCAGACAGACTAACAATGGTAAACAAACAACAGTCAAAAGTCATAGTAGTAAAACCAAAGTCATATTGGATAGGGCACACAGCTAATCCTCATGTCTTCAATGAGACATACAAATCCATTTAATAGTATCAGACGGAGCATGAAGCAATCACAGCTCTACTTTTGGTTAGCAGGAGCAATCTCAAATGATCTGAAATGACATAAGCGCGCCTGCAGGGGGCTCTATTGACTCAGAAACCCATCCAGACAGACCCTGTGACCAGCAGCATGCCATCAGTATGTACTGTATTTGGAAAGATAACTTCCATCTCCATCTCGAACAACCAGCTGTTGGAGGCTGAATGTTGTTGTACTAAATATCATCGTTGAGTCATAAGCTGTGCTCGAATTCTCATACTAACCACACTAACCATACTATTTGAGACGTGATTTGAGTACATAGTATGCTTATTGGTCATAGTATGGATATAGTTAGCATGCCAAAAGTTGTCGTACTAAATGTGGAAAAATGTACAAAGTATACATGCAGTGGGCACTATTTCCGTGCTTTTAGGGCCCATAATGCAATTCTTCCAAAAATGGGCGTGGCTTCACAACATTTTCAGATTTGTAGAAAATGGCGGCCGAAGTCTGACGAAAGTGGATACAAATTATTCATTGGTTTAACTAATCATGAAACATTTTAAGAAAATGTTGAGTAATGTAATAAAGTATTGACTTTTCAAATAGGTTTGTTGTGACAATTTGTTAGCTATGTTATCCTTATGAACAGCATAGCATTACAGCAGTAGGTATGTTAGCTAGCTACCTAACGTTAGCTGGCTACTAATAATACATCGAACTTGCCAGGCAGTATGATTAACAATCTGCTATCTAACTAACTACCCAACGTTTATTGACTTGATTATTCACATAATTCTTAGCTAAGTGCTATGGACATTGTTCATTCTGAATATCTACTCTTGATTTCAGAGCAGTCTCGCGCAGAATAACTGATGACTTTATATTCAACACCCGTTGAATATGGCCGGTGTCAGTAAACGTCGGCAAAAAAAGCTTAAATAAATTGTTGCCAGCAGGACAGTTACAGCATAACCAGCTCTGCTAGGGCAAGCAAAATGGTGTTCTCTCAGTCTCATTTGTGTCTGGAAGGAGCTAGCCAACGTTAGCTTGGGTGCTTGACTGCCCTTGAATGCTTGGATCAACCCTACTTCTCAGCCAGAGCGCTCCGAATTTATGAACGGACAATCTGACAACGAACACCTAGAGCGCACTCTGGCACTCCAGATTGAATTTACAAACAGAATCAAAATCGTGAAATGTTTAGCTAGTTATTTGTTATGCCAGTGGTTCCCAAACTTTTTATAGTCCCGTACCCCTTCAAACATTCAACATCCAGCTGTGTTCCCCCTCTAGCACCAGGGTCAGCACACTCTCAAATGTTGTTTTTTGCCATCATTGTAAGCCTGCCACACACACGCTATACGATACATTAATTAAATAGAAGAATGAGTGTGAGTTGTCGTCACAACCTGGGTCGTGGGAAGCGACAAAGAGCTCTTATAGGACCAGGGCACAAATAATATAATAATAATACATAATTTTGCTCTTTATTTAACCATCTTACATATAAAACCTTATTTGTTCATTGAAAATTGTGAATAACTCAACACAGGTTAATGAGAAAAGTGTGCTTGAAGGATGCACATAACTCTGCAAAGTTGGGTTGTATTGGAGAGAGTCTCCACACACAGCCTGTGCCTGTATTTAGTTTTCATGCTAGTGAGGGCCGAGAATCCACTCTCACATAGGTGCGCGGTTGCATCAGTGTCATCAGGACATCAGTGTCTTTTAACAGCGCAGTTGTGAAGTCAGAAGCTTACATACACCTTAGCCAAATACATTTAAACTCAGTTTTTCACAATTCCTGACATTTAATCCTAGTAAGAATTTCCTGTTTTAGGATCACCACTTTACTTTAAGAATGTGAAATGTCAGAATAATAGTAGAGAGAATTATTTATTTCAGCTTTTATTTCTTTCATCATATTCCCAGTGGGTCAGAAGTTTACATACATACACTCAATTAGTATTTGGTAGCATTGTCTTTACATTGTTTAACTTGGGTCAAACGTTTCAGGTTTCCACAAGCATCCCACAATAAGTTTGGAGAATCTTGGGCCATTCCTCCTGACAGAGCTGGTGTAACTGAGTCAGCTTTGTAGGCCTCCTTGCTCGCATACACTTTTTCAGTTCTGCCCACAAATGTTCTATGGGATTGAGGTCAGGGCTTTGTGATGGCCACTCCAATACCTTGACTTTGTTGTCCTTAAGCCATTTTGCCACAACTCTGGAAGAATGCTCGGGGTCATTGTCCATTTGGAAGACCGATTTGCAACCAAGCTTTAACTTCCTGACTGATGTCTTGAGATGTTGCTTCAATTTATCCACATAATTTTCCTCCCTCATGAGGCCATCTATTTTGTGAAGTGCACCAGGCCCTCCTGCAGCAAAGCACCCCCACAACATGATGATGCCACCCCCGTGCTTCACGGTTGGGATGGTGTCTTTGGCTTGCAAGCCTCCCCCTTTTTCCTCCAAACATAACGATTGTCATTATGGCCAAACAGTTATATTTTTCTTTCATCAGACCAGAGGACATTTCTCCTAAAAAGTAAGATATTTGTCCCCTTGTGCAGTTGCAAACCGCAGTCTGGCTTTTTTATGGCAGTTTTGGAGCAGTGGCTTTTTCCTTGATGATCGACCTTTCAGGTTATGTCGATGTAGGACTCGCTTTAATGTGGAAATAGATACTTTTGTACCTGTTCCCTCCAGCATCTTAACAAGGTCCTTTGCTGTTGTACTGGGATTGGTTTGCACTTTTCGCACCAAAGTACGTTCATCTCTAGGAGACAGAACGCGTCTCCTTCTTGAGTGGAATGACGGCTGAGTGGTCCCATGGTGTTTACACTTGCGTACTATTGTTTGTACAGATGAACATGGCACCTTCAGGCGTTTGGAAATTGCTCCCAAGGATGAACCTGACTTGTGGAGGATTACAATGTTTTTTCTGAGGTCTTGGTTGATTTCTTTTGATTTTCCCATGATGTCAAGGAAAGAGGCACTGAGTTTGAAGGTAGGCCTTGAAATACATCCATAGGTATACCTCCAATTGACTCAAATGATGTCAATTAGCCTATCAGAAGCTTCTAAAGCCATGACAACATTTTCTGGAATTTTCCAAGCTGTTTAAAGGCACAGTCAACTTAGTGTATGTAAACTTCTGACCCACTGGAATTGTGATACAGTGTATGTAAACTTCCGACTTCAACTGTATGCATGTATATATATACATATAAAGTGTAATGTTTTATGTAACAGAGCTGAATAGACGATCCATCCCTCCATTGTGCTGAAGTCCAATTGAAATGGAGAAACATAACTTGCAGTATCTACAGTGGCAAAAAAAGTATGCAAACCCTTTGGAATTACCTAGATTTCTGCATAAATTGGTCATCGAATTTGATCTGATCTTCATCTAAGTCACAACAATAGACAAACATAGTGTGCTTAAACTAATAACACATAAATGATTGTATTTGTCTTGTCTCTATTGAATACATCATTTAAACATTCACAGTGTAGGTTGGGAAAAGTATGTGAAACCCTAGGCTAATGACTTCTCCAAAAGCTAATTGGAGTCAGGAGTCAGCTAACCTGGATTTAAATCAATGAGACGAGATTGGAGATGTTTGTTAGAGCTGCCTTGCCGTATAAAATATACTCAAAATTTGAGCTATTCACAAGAAGCATTGCCTGATGTGAACCATGCCTCGAACAAAGGAGATCTCAGAACACCTAAGATTAAGAATTGTTGACTTGCATAAAGCTGGAAAGGGTTACAAAAGTATGTCTAAAAGCCTTAATGTTCATCAGTCCACAGTAAGACAAATTGTCTATAAACGGAGAAAGTTCAGCACTGTTTCTACTCTCCATAGGAGTGGCCATCCTGCAAAGATGACTGCAAGAGCACAGCACAGAATGCTCAATGAGGTTAAGAAGACTCCTAGAGTGTCAGCTAAAGACTTACAGAAATCTCTGGAACATGCTAACATCTCTGTTGACGAGTCTACGATACATAAAACACTAAACAAGAATGGTGTTCATGGCAGGGCACCACGGAAGAGGCCACTGCTGTCCAAAAAAAAACATTTCTGCAAGTCTGAAGTTTGCAAAAGTGCACCTGGATGTTCCACAGCGCTACTGGACAGATGAAACTACAGTTTAGTTGTTTAGAAGGAACACAAAACACTATGTGTAGAGAAAGAAAAGTGCAGAACAGCACAGCACACCAACATCAAAACCTCATCCCAACTGTAAAGTATGGTGGAGGGAGCATCATGGTTTGGGGCTGCTTTGCTGCCTCAGGGCCTGGACAGCTTGCTATCATCGCCGGAAAAATTAATTTCCAAGTTTATCAAGACATTTTGCAGGAGAATTTTAGGCTATCTGTCCACCAATTGAAGCTCAACAGAAGTTGGGTGATGCAACAGGACAATGACCCAAAACACAGAAGTAAATTAACAACAGAACGGCTTCAACAGAAGAAAATGTGCCTTCTGGAGTGGCCCAGTCAGAGTCCTGACCTCAACCTGATTTGAGATGCTGAGGCATGTCCTCAAGAGAGCAGTTCACACCAGACATCCCAAGAATATTGCTGAACTGAAACAGTTTTGTAAAGAGGAATGATCCAAAATTCCTCCTGACCGTTGTGCAGGTCTGATCCGCAACTACAGAAAACATTTGGTTGATGTTATTGCTGCCAAAGGAGGGTCAACCAGTTATTAAATCCAAGGGCACATTCTTTTTCCAGCCTGCACTGTGAATGTTTGCACGGTGTGTTCAATAAAGACATGAAAGCGTATAATTGGTTGTGTGTTATTAGTTTAAGCAGACTATGCGTGTCTATTGTTGTGACCTAGATGAAGATCAGATCAAATTTTATGACCAATTTATGCAGAAATCCAGGTATTTCCAAAGGGTTCATATGTATTTTTTTTGCCACTGTAGATACTGCAAGTTATGTTTCTCCATTTCAAATGGACTTCAACACAATGGAGGGATGAATAGTCTACTCAGCTCTGTTACATAAAACATTACACTTCAGCTCCGTACTTCCAGATTCAAAACAGATTTCAATTTTCCTACTCCGCTGAGATGTTCTGAAGGGATTAGATCAAATTTGTATTTTTAGTTTAAAGTTATCATATCAGGGAGTGATACATAATACATAACATTACATAATTTCAACAAGACTTGTCTTCAAGTCATTCTGTGAGGCATAGCCAGTCGTTTTCTGAGAGAAAGCCCCCATTACACTATATCTTAGAATCAGGAGTAATCTGGATGATGATTACACACAATAACCCTCTCTCTCCTCCAGCATGGTGCATCCTAATATGGCATCATCATTCAGTTGGGACTCCCCTGGAATCAGCCACCGTGTACTACTGTAAACTCTCTTCATTGAAAGATACTCAAGAGCATTAAGATTAAGGGCGACGATCTATCAATGACCACTATCCACTTTTGTCAGAGAGCACTTTGTGTCCTGACATGAATTAGCATGTAGCCTTGCCTGGCACCCTGGCTCAGCAAGATAGCTGTAGCCACTTTCCATCCAGCACTCGATGTGGTATAGTGCAGCTATGGCCATTGTGTTTCTACAGCCATTCCCGCTGGGTCTCTCAGCTGCACACAGAGTCTGGCAGTGAACCTTGAGAAGACACACACTAACACACACACTAAACTACACACTAACACAGGCACTATTCTATGTACAGCAGCAACCTAGCAGGTGTTCAGTATTTGTTCTCGTTCCCTGTATTTTCAAGGACTTGTAATCAAGTCCTTTGAATGTCAAAATTGGGGTCACTTTTCAACATTGTTGCAAAAAACATACAATTGTATCCATAGCTAGGCTATCTGCTTATAATCCTAATAAAATATATCTAAGCTTAGACTAGCCTGAGTTAGAAGGCATATTTGTTAATAAAAAATAAGTGTACAAAGTGTACAAAACATTAACACCTTCCTAATATTGACTTGCACCCCCTTTTGCCCTCAGAACAGCCTCAATTCTTCGGTGCATGGACTCTACAAGGTATTGAAAGCATTCCACAGGGATGCTGTCCTATGTTGACGCCAATGCTTCCCACAGTTGTGTCAAATTGGCTGGTTATCCTTTGGGTGGTGGACTAATCTTGATACACATGGGAAACTATTGAGTGTGAAAAACCCAGCAGCATTGCAGTTCTTGACACACTCAAACTGGTGCACCTGTGTTCCAAGACACTGCAATCTTTTGTTGTGCCCATTCACCCTCTGAATGGCCCACATACATAATCAATGTCTCAAGGCTTAAAAATCCTTCTTTAACCTGTCTCTTCCCCTTTATCTACACTGATTGAAGTGGATTTAACAAGTGGCATCAGTAAGTGTTTATAGCTTTCAACTGGATTCACATGGTCCGTATGTCATGGAAAGAGCAGGTGTTCCTAATGTTTTGTACAGTCAGTGTAATTTAGGCCAACAATGTGTGCAGGTTGGACAACAACAGCTATTATATGTCTATTGAGTGTACATTTGGCAGTAACTTGGTATATAATAATCAATTATTGAATATATTGGGGGATATTTTAT
The DNA here is from genome assembly GCF_045791955.1 of Oncorhynchus clarkii lewisi. NCBI lineage: Eukaryota > Metazoa > Chordata > Actinopteri > Salmoniformes > Salmonidae > Oncorhynchus > Oncorhynchus clarkii. The sequence goes on from NC_092152.1 coordinate 63,532,008, forward strand.
TTTAATTTTATCATATTTGGATACATTGTTACTTAGCCTAGAGATGTGCAGTCCAGATAAAATACAGTAAAAACTAGATCCAGATCCATCCAGGAATGACTTGACTTTAGGACATCAAAGGGCATATAAAGTCTAGTAGCTAGACCTCAACTCACTTACCAGAAGATCGTGACCTTGGGACACCAACATATGACCGGATTCCACAATGGTGAGCACCAATTCACCCGCGCTTTCACTGGGCTCAAACATCTAGAGAAGTTTCAAGACACATTTTTCAACATCACATCTGAGGCAAAATCCATAATGTAAAGTGTAGACCTATAACTCTTTGATTTGCTAATGTAGTAAACTCGCCTATATTTGTAAACTATGTTTGGTTAGCATAGCTAGCAAGTGGCATTAGGTACCTAACTTTGGCTAGCGTTATCTCATATAAAGACCGACGTTGTTGGACAAAATTCACGACTAGACAACTTCATGTCACCTTCCATGGATTACCGTCGTCTTCTTTGGTCCCAGGCAAAAAAACGCCCCAAAAAGTTTCAACCTCCATATAGATTTATGTAACGTTACAGTTGTCATTTGTAAAAAATAAAATATTTAAGAATATAAGATATATATTTATAAGAGGAGCTAACGCTAGCTAGTTAGCCACGTTTGTTTTGCTTGATGAGCGCGGGAATATCAGAAAGTCATGAGTCACGTATATTGTGTTTCTGTGTGCGCGCATGCGCTGGGTTCTGGATGGAGATGCTAGAAGTGCGTTTTTTTTGTGTCTGCCCAGCACATTAGTTGCACCTACTCAACTCTAACCTAATCCCCAAGCTCAATTGCTCCATTTTTTTGATTTACTGGGTGATGTGTTGGTGGTGCTAGATTAGAATAGTGACCACATTTAAGTGCGCATGGTATTCATAGCTCACATACAGCGTAAAATCTTGAACAAAGTGTTTACATGCACCTTTGATATCCCGCTCACGAGTATCCCTATATTCATGAATAAACAGAATATTCCTCATTTAAATTTATATGGAATAGTAACTGAAATATGGACACTGTCTGTAAGCAAATAACCTCTCGCAAATATAATATTAACTCTGCAGAATTATGCATTTCTTGCAGTAAAATGATACAACAAATGTTAATTTTGTCTCAGGAACAGAAGTGGAGAAATATTATGTATTTCTTTCAATCTTTCTTGAGAAAATGTGAATGAGCATGTCATGTAATGTGTAATGTGTTATACAAGCAGTATTTCACCAGGGTGGTTGCTGATGTTTAAGATGAGGGAGGATGATACTTTTTTTAATGAGCATGGCCTTATTTCTATTACAGCATATTGGATTATTATGGATATTGGACTAAAATTCATATTCCATTCACCCAGCTCAATGTAACATCGATAGGTTTAGGCTACTACATGATCCTCAAATTTTCCTAATACCCATCATGAGGTTGCTAAAACCGAGCCTATAAATAAAAGTTTGCAACGTAGGTGCACAGGTCGAGAGAAAAATGTGAGTAATCGAGGTGACAGTGACCGCCTTGCACACTCTTGCCTGCATCTAGCTGATATAGGCTGTAATCATTAGTCCACCAGTTGGAAACGAGAGTTTCTATTGGATAAATTCAGGTATGTTTATCCCTGTTTCGTTCTGTTTGCTTCTGTTTAAGAAAGTTTTTCAATAGAATCGGGAGAATGAATACCCCCTTGATCAAGTGCAAACACAGTTCACTTTCATAGCAGCCACATACAAACAGCATGAACATTTTGATCGTTGTATAATTCCTTCTCACATCTACATGCTCTCCTCCTCCCACCTTTTTTCGCTTGTGGATTTCAGTGCACAACACATCAGCTGTCTGTGACCAGGTGAAAAAATATTTCCAAATCTTCCTATCATAACTGCTGACCGCTACACACAGCCTACATTTTTGTCACCATATTAGTTAACAACGTTAGTAATGTCATAGTCAATATAGCTACTAGAACTAACGCATGAATAAATCCGCTACAATCATGGAGTACAGTGAACAGTCAGCAAGCAGTTACACCCAGTAGAAATCATTTAATAAAACCAAAAGCTTATCTTTACTTGGAAGAGTTCCAGTGTTGGATAGCCATAGCCAGCTAGCTAACATAGCATCCCTCTGTTTGGTGCCTGGTGTTTTAGTAGGCTAAACTAGCTAGCTAAATGACAGTGAAAGTTTTTAAAAATACATCTAATTATAGTTCTCTCTCTCGCTCTCTCTTGATTTTCCTTCATTGTTAAAGAAATTAATTTGTTCAAAACTGTTAAACTATTGTCTTTCTCTCTTTGAGTCAACTACTCACCACGCACTGCAGTGCTAGCTAGCTTATGCTTTTAGTACTAGATTCATTCTCTGATCCTTTGATTGGGTGGACAACATTGCAGTTCATGCTGCAACAACTCTGATTAGTTGGAGGACGTCCTCCAGAAGTTGTCATAATTGCTGTGTAACTCTATGGAAGGGGGTGAGAACCATGAGCCTCCTTGGTTTTGTATTGAAGTCAATGTACCTAGAGGAGGACGGAAACTGGTGGTGCTAACCTACAGAATGCTGTTGAGGCTACTGTAGACCTTCATTGCAAAACAGTTTGTTTTAATCAATTATTTGGTGAAGTGAATATATTTTGTATAGGCCTAGTTTTATCTAAAAAGGGTAACTTTTTAAATGTTTCACTATTTTTATTTTTATGAAATTCACTGAGGATGGTCCTCCCCTTCCTCTGAGGAGCCTCCACTGATTTTCAACCACGTAAAATATGCACCAAAGATGAACTGAAGTCTTATCATAAACTTGTTTCATTGTTTTCTCAGCTTTTCATTTCTTTAAAACCGGTCGAACTGATGACATTTGGACATTTTGCACAGGACCAATCTTTCCACTTTTTTCGAGTTATTGCGTTTTCTTCCCGGTCCCTAAACAAAGCAGACAACTTTACCATTGTTACCTAGATTTCTAATGCATTCATTCTATCAATGTAAGACATTATTCTGCTGAGAACCACTTTATTTAGTCTTTTGGGGCAAAAAGTTATGACAGAAGAGAAGCTGCATCTATCTTAACTATAGTTGACATAGAAATGGCCTACCAAATGTCCAACAAAAGGTCTGAAATTATAATATGGCCTACCAAATGTTGGAAATTATGAGCAGAAACATGTCTAAATTAGGGGTGAAAGTAGCCAGTAGGCTATAAGGTCCAGAACAGAGTATCAGCAAAATAAATAAATTAATACATTTTTCATAAGAGAAAATCAAGTCTGAAATTTCAAGGTGGAAATTACAAACTTCATAAGCCTTTTTAAACCTCGAATGCACTATACGTTTTACATTTCCTGCATTGCATCCTTAGGCTATATCATTAGGCTATAGGCTAACAAACGGTATAATGGACCTGCACTGAAACATATGTTGCATTTTTAGGTTTATCTATTATTTTTACTGCATCAGGGATAGCATACACAGATGATTCCGCTTGCAGTCTTCTTCAGTGTGTCTGTAAAAAAAAAATACATTCAAAACAGCATTTGTAGGGAACAACCGATGAGCAGCAGGTACTTCTAATCAGGGTTGCAAAACATCTGCCAATCAGGGATGTGGCTTTTCTGATCTACCTGTATACCACAAAGAAATACAGAATTATTGGGTATGGGAGTGGGCACAAAGGACATTTGAGGGCATCTTGAGTTAACCATTCATGAATCAATTGGCTTAGGTGTCTGCTCACTTGGTACATTATATTAATTCATGAGATAGCTTACCACAGCCTATATCCTTTTTGAACATAATTTTATTGATTTTATTTGCATAGTTAATTTGCATTATGTAGGCATTGGTAAGGTTGAGCAAAATATACAAAAAATACATTTCTATAACGCTTTAACAATGTTTATTTCATATACTGTACATTTTGGTTTGTGAAAGTTATCTTGATAAATCACCAGTATGGCATTAAATTAGTGTAGCAGTATCCCCTACCAGCTGATCATTCTACCACAGCTGCTGTCTGTATATCCTACAACCTGATGAAGAAAAGCATGAAGAATGGCATAGTAGCCTAAGTATCACCTTTGGAAACGCATTGCCCAGGCTGCAAAAAAACAATCCCGAGAGGACATAACTTAAAAGGACATGATAGCTATTGAATAAATGGGGAGAGCTTTGCTTATTTGCAGTTCTCGCTTCTACAGACTGGTCTCATAGACTAGACATATTAGTATGATATGTTACATTTGGCATGGTTACATAAGATAGAAGGTTACTTAAGGCAAAAATGAAAGGAGTGGGGTTGGTCGAGGTTGATGTTGATGTATAATGCGAACGGTGTGTTCGAATCCCATTATGGAAACTTTAGCATTTTGGCTAATTAGCAACTTTGCAACTACTCACTACTTTGCAACTGCTTAGCATGTTAGCTAACCAATGCTTGACTTGGACTGAAATAGATGTTGTGCCAGTGTTTTGCCGAAAAGCTCCCCCCTGCCAGTCCCCCCCCCCCCCCCCCCCCCCCCTTAGTGTGAACGCGCACGCACTCAATTCTATATTGCTGCGACTTGTTTGCTAGTTGAGATTACTGATCACGTTAGGCTGCGTTTCATTTTATGTCGGTTTGATCTTGGGGGAGACACTAGTAATTTCTGTAATTTTCAGTTTGGCTATTTGTTTCAAGTGTATTAGTCTATAAATAAATCTCTTTGCCAAAATGTGTCATCTCTCCAATGTCTTATTCGACTAGTAGTTGTTCTGAAATGTTTATTGCTTGCCTACATTTTACTACCCTCCTATTTGTTTAATATAACACACATACATTAATTATTACCTTCGGTTGCCTATCCTGACGTGTAGTGTGTTCTATAGAAAGTATTTGACTCTGATGTGTGCCACAGAAAGTATTTGACTCTAGCCACAAAATTAAGGAAGTTAGAAAGGGGGGGTGTTCGGCAAGGCTATTTTCTTGCCAGCTGAAATACTCTAGTATTTGACCCCCCCCCCCCTTCTATCTATTTATACTCTGGGTGAAAAAGGAAGTTATAAGGCAACATGAGTGCATATACATAATCACAGTAAACTGTTATATTAATGGAAAAAAATATTACAAAAATAAATACATGTATAATAATATAATAAACAAAACTATGACTGAATGTGCCTCCATGAAGAATCCCCTCCCGAATAGGTCCCTTCGCCCTCAATTGGACACCCCAGAACCTGCAACATCCCCATCAACCTCCCCCACCCCTCAACCACAAAACACAATAATGATAATAATAGAAAAAAGTACATATACATATTCATAGGACATTCAACTTATCTCTCACATAATCAGCAAGACGGAGATGCTCTTCATCCGAGGGAATGCCTGCCCATTCTCAGATGTTAGATAACCCGAGATGATCACATGTCATTTACATTCCAGCCCTTGTCAGCTCCAGATTGGACTCCTTCAACTCACACCCTGCTGGAATCCCTGCATTCTCAGATTCCCCTCTGTTATTAATCTCCATATGGTAATCAATAAAGTGTTTGAAAATGCTGTACTTTTATTAACATATGTGTTCAGATCATTCCCAAGATAGAGGGAGGATTTCGTCGGCTGGCCAGAAAATGGCCTTGCCGACCCCCTTTCTAATTTCCTTAATTTTGTGGCTAGAGTCAAAACTTTCTGTGGCACACATCAGAGTCAAATACTTTCTATAGAAAGTATGTCAGGTATAGGCAACCGAAATTAATAATGAATGTATGTTTGTTATATTAAACATAGAGGGAGTAAAATGTAGGCCAGCAATAAACATTTCAGAACAACTACTAGTCGAATAAGACATGGGAGAGATGACGAATTTTGGCAAAGATATTTATTTTTAGACTAATACAATTGAAACAAATAGCCAAACCGAAAACTGCAGACATTACTTGTGCCTCCCCCGCGATCAAACCAACATATAAAATCAAATGAAACGCAGCCTAACGCGATCAGAAATCTCAACTAGCAAGCAAGTCACAGCAATGAAGAACTGACTGCGTGCGCGTTCACGCGAAGGGGAGGGGGGGGGGGATTCTGGCAGGGGGGAGCTTTTCAGCACAACACCTGTACTGTTTATATTAAGGTGCAAGAGCTCCACAATACTTTTGAGCTAATATTCTAGAAAATGAACATGAGCTCAAGCAGTAGAACATTTAAGGTGCCGGTAGCTCCAGTGAGCTACTGCCCAAGTCAAGGACTGTAGCTAACCCTTCCCCTAACCTTAACCCTTTTAGCTAACCCTAACATTAACTCCTAACCTTAACCCCTAATGCTTGCTAGCGTTAGACACCTAGCTAACATTAGCCACAACAAATTGGAATTCGTAACATATACCTTTTGCAAATTCGTAACATATTATACGATATCGTAACATATCATAGTAATTTGTAACACATCATACAAAATGGATGATGGACATCACAAATTAATACATACCATACGAAAGGTAAGTGTAGTGTCTCGGATTTATGTCGACTACAGAGTAACAAGAAATGCTCTGAGACCACGTTGGCTCCTATGGCAACACATCAGCTTCATGAATATTCATGTTACCAGAATGCTTGGGATAGATGTCAGCGGGTCCTTGGATGCTGCTGCTGATGTAGCCTATGGTGCGTGATTGCATTGCATTGTTTATTATTGAGAGGCAGCTGACACAAATCTGGAGGAAAAGAGCATCCCTCCTCACGCTGTTCATGACCTCCTCGTCTCCTCTCTGTCAGTCGGTCATGCTAAAGTGGCTTCTTCCAGCACCCCCCACCCCCCCCCCCCCAGCCCCACTTGGTCCGCACACGGTTGGAGCGTACGTGCCTACCAGGAGTGTTATGGTGAAGCGGACTGTCAAAGCAGCGAGAGAAGGCATATCTAAACTGCCAGGTAATGATCGAGATAGCCTCTTCCTGTATTTGCACCAGAAGATCCACAGCCGCCCGTGTCATGTGTATCAGTGTAATGCTTTCAGGGTTTGAGATTAGCTCCAGACTGGTCGCTCTCACTCACAGATAGGGAGCTGTGTGGTTCGTGGCAATACTTCTCAACAGTAACCATCCTATTCTGGACATCTATTGCATTTGATTTTGTTCGTTCCTTTTCAATGTCATAATGGACAGGTTGCACTCCTCCATGCGTAAAAGGCTCTACAGTTTGCCACAGCATATTGGACAGAAAGCTTCTATTATGGGCGAAGGAGAAGACGGCGACAAGGACACCCGGAGGAAGAGTATTAGGATGAAACCCTTGCCGTCACCAACCTCCAGAGGAAGCTTCAAAGGCATCGGGGAGACCAGAAGTGGGGACACAGTGATCATGGAGACGGACATTGGGAGACCAACGAAGACCAGTTTAAACGGAGATTGTCGGAGATTTCGTGGCAGTCTCTCCTCCATCACCAGTCGGCATGTGCACGACTCAGACTCGGCGGAGGAGAGGCACCTCATCACAGAGGGGGACGTCACCCCGAGCGAGGAGAGCCCTCCCGGAGCTATTGGCGGTGGGGCGGACCAAGGTGCGCAAGGCGCCAGCGGTGGTGGTGCTGGTGGTGCCCAACATGCTTCTCTTGACCAGGAATCAGGGTTCATAAAGTTGGATGGCATTGATCAAATTTCCCCGGACGACGAGAGATTGTACCAGGCAGGATTCATACACAGGCAGTTTGGGGCAATGCTGCAACCGGGGGTCAACAAGTTCTCCCTGAGGATGTTTGGGAGCGAAAAGGCAGTGGAACGGGAACAGGAGCGGGTTAAATCCGCCGGATTTTGGATAATTCATCCTTACAGTGATTTCAGGTAACTAACTCCATTGCGCTCTGGCTAGACGTCAGAGCGTCATGCGCTGATGAAGTGTGGGCAGGTTGCGTCCATACACACTCGCCTAGCCTACAAGGCAAATGAAATGGGTACTTTCTCTTCAACTAATAATTTCACTAGCTCAATATCAGGCACAATGGTAAATGCATTAGTGATAGGGTATTTAGTGATGGCATCAGAAAATGCAGTCATCTCGGATATAAAAGGATACATTTGGTTTAGGCCTAATTCGGTGCGTAAATGTGTGTGGAATAATTTGTTTAATGAATTGAAAACGAATCAAAAATAATTTACACGTCGGAGGATGACATACTCCCATGATACTTACTCTTCATTTGAATTGTATTTATTAGACATCAGCTATAATATAGCTAGCTATAACTTATTCAACATTGGAAATACAAATATAAAGTCAAAAAAGTCCAATAAATGTAATATAGGCTAATATATCCGTGGTGTCAGAATAATGTGTGCAGGAACAGGCCGAACATCACACACATAGATGGTTCTCAAAGGTGTCTGTTCAGTTTCTTCTAGGATAAATCACATTTTAAAACAGAATTAATCGAAGTGCACCAATGTTCCATGTTCTCTCTTTTTCATTAAATCCAAATTATACTCAGGGAATTGATTTATCACTAATCAATGTACAGCAACTCTATTGGCTTGATGAGAGGTGATGTGCTAATGACTGAATAATTAGCCCCCCGCCACCACGCACGCACACACACACACACACACACACACACACACACACACACACACTACATGTATTTAAGGTTTCAGGTATCATGTGTTCAACATTATCATAATCAGTTCTACCTATAAATTACCAGTATCATTCTTCAAGTTTTCATATAAGAGGTATAAATGGAAGTGCAGCCTCATTCTCTTGTTATTCATTAAGTATTGCCCTTGACTGTGACATTGGCTATACAGTACAGTGCATGTATCTGATGCATGGCTTCAAAGGTAAAGCACAGGATTGCTCAGCATTATGGACATTGTGAATTCTGAAGAATATCCAGAGAACGGGTGAAACATTATGGTGAAACAGGGCTACAGAGAGTATGATGTACAGCACAAACCAATCTGAATGTAGCCTGCATTTATAAAGCCTTTTCACACATTTTCAAAATAAGCAGTGATCTTTATAATCCCAATAATGTAATTAAGTTAATAACAACCTCTTACACAGGTTTAATTTATTCAGTGGATTGTAATCATTCAGCTCATGCATATAATATAGGATGGATTAGGAGTGAATATTGTATTAAGGACTAATGTTTTTACACCAAAAGTTGATTACAGTATTGCAGCAACCAGATACAAAGTTTGATATTGCAATTGTAATATTTGTTATGCATAATTTAAATAGTAAATATATATTGTACAATATCATACCATACTATATTAAACTATACTACGATTGAACACAATTTTATCTGATCCCATGAAACAAATGATAGTAATATACATGAATGCTTATTGTTCTTTCATGTAGGAGTTCAACCAAATTATCGCAAATACATAAACATTTTTGAGAGGTGATCAACCTAGTCGTCATGCTTTCCAGTATTCTGATACATTCAAAAATATTTTGGTCATTGATACATTTAGTGTCTGGCTGCCATTCTGGGGATCTGTATCAGCGTTTCAAGGACAGTGAAATGGCACATGAAAACCTTTTACACTGTTGGCCTCTGGCCTCATGCTTACCTTGTTGTTTTGAGGTGAAACTGAATTGTCAACTGGACATACACAATCTCTAATCATATGATTAAAATAAAAGCCTCCAACTATTGACATTACATGCTGGCTAATGCCTTTATTGTTACCAGAAGAACTAACTACTAACTCTAAGTGCAAAAATGTATCATAGTGTTGTGAAAGACAATAGCAGAAGCCTAATTGCCCGACAGATCTTTCCCTGTCCTTGACATTGGATCTGATCCAGACAGTTTTTCTTTGGTTCATTTACTGTGCACTGATATACGGATATACAGTAATGCCACATCCAACCCCATCACCTGTCACACAAGCAGAAGGTGTCATAATAGTAGTGCTTCAAGAACAAGACCAGGTTTGTCTCGCTTGTGAGAGACAAGTGTCCATGACGAGTGTGTACAGGCAGTCTAGGCTGGTGGCCAGAGGGGGAGAGAGGGAGCAGGCAGGCAGCAGTGTCAGGCAGGCAGACACAGCCCAGTGCTGTGGATAGAGAGAGAAGGCTCAGGGAAAGGAAGACACTCCATGGAAAACAGACTGATTTATCTGCTTGTTTCCCCATTGGTCTTGTGAATCTACACAGACATTCTGCTGCCTTTACATCACAGGATGGTGCACAATTCTCAGATGCCTGGATTACTCAGCTCAGGCTGCCAAGAAAAGAAATGGGATGCCATTTGCTTTGCCTTTGCAAGAAGTGTGTGTGTGTGTGTGTGTGTGTGTGTGTGTGTGTGTGTGTGTGTGTGTGTGTGTGTGTGTGTGTGTGTGTGTGTGTGTGTGTGTGTGTGCGCGTGTGTGCGAGCGTGTGTGTGTGTGTGCGAGCGTGTGTGTGCGAGCGTGTGTGTGTGTGTGTGCGAGCGTGTCAGCAAGCAGGAGGAATAGTGTTTATGCACTGTGCAAGTGACAGTATATACATTAGTAGTAGACATGCATATCTGAGTAAGTTACCCAGACTATTTTCATTGCTCCCCCTTTTACACTTCTGCTACTCTCTGTTATTATCTATGCATAGTCACTTTAATAACTCTACCTACAGTACATGTACATAGTACCTCAATTATCTCAACTAACCGGTGCCCCCGCACATTGACTCTGTACCGGTACCCCCTGTGTGTAGCCTCGCTATTGTGATTTTACTGCTGATTATTTGTTACTTTTATTTCTTATTCTTGATTTTTTGAAGGTATTTTTTATTTTTGTAATTTTTTAAACTGCATTGTTGGCTAGGGCTTGGAAGTAAGCATTTCACTGTAAGGTCTAAACCTGTTGTATTTGGTGCATGTGACAAATACAATTGGATTTGTTTTGAAGTTGGGAGTAGAATCATATGATTTATTGTACCACCATATTTGTTTGTTTCATCCAGGGGTATATTCCAACAGTGTTGACTAACCTTCATAGTACACAGTATTAAGTAAAAGGAACACTGGTTTCCCTTTGTCTTATTGTCAGTATTCTGATTATGTTTATGCATTTCATACCAAGGTTATAGGATGATTTCTTTCTCAGTGTGGAGTATTGGTATTCAGCGAGGGCTAGATCACAGATGCTGCAATCAATTATCTGACTGTTACCCCTCTCTCCCACCACAAGGGCCATCGTCTCCTTTCCCAATGTCACCCCTCCCACCTGTATCACTACAGTTAGCACCTCCTACACCAAAGTCACTCCTCTGTCTCCCACACCTGCAATTGCCTCTCATTCTTGCTATAATTACCTACACCCCCTACTCCCCTCTTTCCCCTTCTAAAGAAGTGAGACGAGAGTTACTCTATAGACAGGAGTCTGCCAGTTCTATTATACCCCCTCCCTCTGTAGTTACTGTCTCTGACTCCCCCTGCAATCCAACACATCATAATGTCCAGGGCCATGCCTGCCAAGTGGCATGAGAATCAGGTCAGTCACTTGCCCTGCTCAGTGTGTGTGGGAGGGTATTACTGTATATCGGCATAATTATATTTGAAACATTTCGGCTAGCTGACAGCAGTTTACACGCTATAAAATCAGTTGACTGTGATTATATGGGACGTTCCTCTCACTTGTGCAGTCCTGACTCATTGTTAAATGGTCTGCTATCGTTATAATTTAGTCATCCAGTTCATGCCTTTACCCTTAACATAGGTCACAATGAACATTCTGTGCTTCAGCATGCTTAAGTGTCCCCATTGAAGTACAATACTCTGCTAATGAGTAGTCTTGAACACCCGACGCTAGGCAACAGTGACTAGGGTCTGGTTTCAATGATGGAAACTTTTGGCATAGAGGTACTGTCACTGCCTACGTTGCTACTTTATCAGCTTAAATAAACTACAAAATAGTTGCTAGCAAGATGGAGATCACAGAGGCTATTTTTAATGAGTGCGTTTCCCAAGAGGCTCGTTTGCACTGGTTTTAGTTAAGGTAGTTGATGCAAAGGTTTTGACGTTCTGGCATGTCTGCCTCGTAATTTGTTGGGAGTGTCCTCAGATTTAGTCTCTTCCCTTATCGAAGTAGGCAGCGCCGTAGTTCCTCTATGCCAAAAGAGTCCATCATTGAAGCCAGACCCTAGTCACTGTGTTGCCTAGGGTCGGGTTTTTGATACTAGCTAATGAGTGCAGCTGTCTAAATGTATATGAGATGAGCAAACTAACTTGTTTTTTTGCAGTGTGTCATCCCACTAAGCATCCTTAGTTGTAGCCTGTAACCTTGCTCCCTCCACTAACAGGTTGTATTGTCACATATAGACTTGTGTGAGAGATTGGATTAATTCTTGTTTGCACAGTACAGTAGGTTGTGTAAGATGTTTCCTGTTTCTTCTAGTTGTAATTATGAAGGAATGGGAACAGGTTGAATGCTTGAGGAGAAGACAAATACGGTTATGTCAGACCATGGGGGGAAGCTGAGTAAGAAAGGGCCCACCCCTCAGTCCATGCAGTCAACAGTAGATGTGTCTCTGTTGAGATTTTGTATGAATTCACATTCAAATCTTTATATTATCCAGCCAGGCTTTTGGTCAGATGAAGGTAGCCTTTTTATTTGTAGAGCCTTTCAAACCTACTTGGTAATGTGATGTTAAAGGTGCAATGTGCAGAAATCTTTCTGCTATTTCCTGGTTGCTAAAATTCTAATAGTTAGCCTGATTTCAGTCTATGTGACAAAACAAGCGGCCATTGTGTAGAGAATCATTGTTTCTGTCTAAACAGCTGTGAAATATATTTTCCATAACCAAACATATTGTATTTTCAGCTGTTTGAAGCTGGTGTACAAAACTGAAAGTAAAACGTGTAAAAACAAAACTTCAGAACTGGAAGCATAGAAAATAGCACACATAGAACAGATCTACTGTTTCCTAGACTTGCTTTCAATGAGAATTACATATCTATAACTCACATTTCTATGTGAAATTGGTCGGGTCGCCCAAAAAGTTGCATATTGCAGCTTTAAAGGAGGGGGGTTATGATAATGAGTAAGTGTTTGTTTCTGTGTTGTTGCCATGGAATAAACACAAAATACTAGTGCCCCTGACAGGCGTATTGACTACAATCAGAGACAGAAATAACACATGACTGAAATTAAAGTATAGAAGGAGATGAAGGAGGATCTTGTAAATGGGCATGGTTGGAGAAGTCAAAACTCTGTGATTGAGTTTCAATTTCCCTGGCTGCACCAAAGCCTTTGCTATTTAATATTGTCATAATAAGCACAAATTAAAGTGTCACTGGGAGTCACATACAGTCATGACTACAGAAATTCAGCAATATTTTCTCTTGTCAACTATTGTATAACGTTGAGAGGGAGAGGAGGAGCACAGCACATCTTCTGAGGGGAAAAGACGGCTTAAAAATGGCATCGTAATCCAATCTAAAGGCTCATTTCCAGAGCCAAAGCTGTACAGCCTCATTTCTGCTCATTGCTGAATATGCATCTTCTTCCTTCCTGCGGGGAAGTGATGTAGCCAGCCAGCCAGCCAGCCAACCAGCCTGCAGCATAGGTGATTGATTAGTGATTTTGTATGGGGTGAATCAGTGAGAGATTTGGCAAGGTAAATGACGGATGATGTGGCAGCAAAACGTTGTTCTGTCACGACTACCACCGAAATCGGCTCCTCTCCTTGTTCGGACGGCGTTCGGCGGTCGACGTCACCGGCCTTCTAGCCATCGTCGCTCCATTTTTCATTGTTCCATTTGTTTTGTCTTGTTCCCCGCACACCTGGTTTACATTCCATAATCACATTGTATATATATATTCCTCTGTTCCCCCCATGTCCTTGTGTGGAATTGTTTTATGTGACGCGCCAGGCTGGTTTTCCATGTTCCGTGTTCATTCCACGAAGTATGTTTATTTGGTCAACTATAGCTTTTGTGACTGTTTTCGCGCTTTTCACCTTTGCCATTTTTGCTGGAGGTTTTGACGCAGTTGCGTCCGTCAGCTGTTTGCTCCTGCCTAAATAAAGTGTGCGCCTGTTCACAACTCTCTGCTCTCCTGCACCTGACTTCGCTACCAGTACGCACACCCATGACATGTTCTCCAATCTTCAAGTACCTTTTAATAACCTTGTAATTCAGCAGCACCCTTAACAATACATCATCAGTAGTAGTATACTGTTTAATACTGCCATATCCCCATGGAGTTGGAAAAAGACAAGACTTTTAACATGAAAGCTTATTTTGGTTTTAAAGACTCTATTAAGCTTTAAAACAGTGCTGCCAACCCAATTAGAAGAGGAGGTTAACTAGGCCTGCTGTGTCTGTCAATCAGTCGATTCCCTCCCTCTGCTTAACCTTCCGCCTAACCCTCCGCCTAACCCTCTGCCAGGAGATTCCCTGTTCAAACCTTCAAAACCCACTTCTCACCAGGCTTTTTATTCATCCTGCATAACCATCGCCATCTCCCCAAAGAGATTTCACCCGGCAGTAAGGCCTCTAAAAAGGCATCTAAAAAGACATCTAGTTCCTCCTCTTCCTGTTACCTTTCCAGAGGAATACATTAAAGAGAAGTAGAGCAGATTTAGAAGACAGAATGCACATTACTGTAGGTTGAATGCATTTCAAGGGCCAAGAAACACCTTTATATCCAAATGTGCATGAGCTAGAAATACTTCCTTCTGAATGCATTTGGTAACACCCATTAGTTCAGCTTGCTTTAACTTCCCATGACAGGTTTATTATCCTGTTTCTAAAATACATCTCTGTTTGGAAATCTATTGTAGCGAACAGCCTGTAAAACTGGGATAAGAGTTGTGCTTGTCATTATGAAACTAAAGGGGAATGCTTGCTTCTGAATCAAAACTGTTGCTCTGGAAATACAAATGTTTCAGCGGCTCAAAAGTAAATATATGAAACGTCTCTTGTATTCCAGTCTGGACAAGTCTTCTGTGTGTATAAAGGCTTCCGTTTGAATCCCCTTTTGGTTCATCAAAACAATAATGGCATCCCAATTCAATATGAGGTCTTATAACTGACTCCCCCATTTCTATTTCAGTACATAAATGAAGATTGCACATTGAATGAAAGCAGAACTGTGTTTGTATGGTGACTGGTCATATTGATCTTGTGACAGTGCTTTGTAAATGTGTCTGTTGGAAGCACAACAAACAGCTTGTCATACAGAAATACATCTTTGCCAGTTCAATCATTGATTGTTTCATAGGTAGAGAAAGCTATAGGCTATATCAATGTACGGCAGACTGTTTCTAATACACTATAGTGACAGGGTACTAAAACCTCTTGGAAAAATGGCATTTTGAATGACAAATGACACAGGTGTAATACACGGCTGCAATGCTTTAGTACTATTCCTCCTGCTTGCTGACACGCTCGCACACACACACGCTCGCACACACACACACACACACACACACACACACACACACACACACACACACACACACACACACACACACACACACACACACACACACACACACACACACACACACACACACACACACACACACACACACACACACACTTGATCTCTCACTCTCTCTCTCTTCACTTGCTCTTAGCTCAGGTAGAAAGGGAGGGGGTGGGATCAGCTGACAGTGTTGTCTACGTTCAGCCAGGTTGATTACAGTTGATTTGAGGGTGCGTTTTCATATTGATTTGTTTGGGTCTTGCGGGACCTCTAGTTTGTCATTGGGGGATTTATAGAAAATGAGCTGGGAGGAAATAATCCAGGCTCTCCACCCTGCATGGTAGTCTCATGCAGCCGTAGGCTCGGACTGCCTGCTCAAACCCTATTGGTGGGTGTTGGGAGTGAGTGTCGCTCCCGGGCCCCGGCCCCCAGCCAGCCCTCATGGAGCATGTCTCTCCTCTGCACGGCACACCACAGTACAGTGCTAATAACCTATGGAGTAGGGGATGCCATAGTGGGGAAACGGTTGCGGCGGGAGGAGTCATTGCACCCTTTTTTCATTTAGTGAAGGTAAAGCACAGGATTAGCGTGAGCTCTGGGTTTGGCCGAGCCTGAGAGTGGGGTAATCAAAAGAGGCTGCTGCCGTGTCCATCCACCAATATTAGGAGCACACATCACATCACAGGAGATTATTACAACACAATTTATTTAATGGAGGGAGGATGGGATAGAGAGGCTGAGGGTGGTCCGTGCCATGGGGGAGGGCTGCCTGTCAACGTGGCACGGCGGTGGAGTGATTGAAATGTACCGTATGACCTCAGTACACTTGTGGGAGCGTGACACACAAAGCAAACACGCCTCATTTGAGAATATATGTATGTTTATGTATGTCAATGTATTTTTTTTCCTATTATGTAATTTAATTAGAAAGTAACCATGGTGATGGTAATCTGCTAGGGTGAGATTATATTGATTGATATACATTTTCTAAATGGGAAAAGGCTGGCTCTGCCTTTCCCCCGTAACAATGGATGTTATCCTTCATCCTCCAAGTATTTTTTATGTGTTTTTGTCACCTGGCAAATGCGTGTTGGTTTGTTGTGTGTCCTTCCCGTTGTCCTGTCCTCTGCAACATCAATTTATAATCTCACCAGGTGGATTCACAACCCCAGACAGCCCCGATCCATTCACAAGTTTTTCTTCTTTTAACACTTTTCACTATCAAATGTGTTTTTCTTGCCGCTAGACGTCTGTGATTATTGTTCCACGGACCAGTGGTAAATATGTCAGTTTCAGTTATCTCAACGTTTCAGGGGCAGTGTTGTGTGATGTGAAAAAGTTATTTTTCTCTCTATTCATCACCCTACAGTGAAGGAGAAAGTCTCAAGCCGTGTGTGTGTGTGTGTGTGTGTGTGTGTGTGTGTGTGTGTGTGTGTGTGTGTGTGTGTGTGTGTGTGTGTGTGTGTGTGTGTGTGTGTGTGTGTGTGTGTGTGTGTGTGTGTGTGTGTGTGTGTGTGTGTGTGTGTGTGCACATGCACGCGCGCACGCTGTTGGTGTACCATCTAGGTGACCTAGAGCTCTGCAGACCTATCTATCCCCAGGCCATTTGGATAAAAGACCTGTGATAGGAGAATATAGAATGAACCAGCATTCCCACATGAGATAAGTGGAGGAAAAGGGAGAGTCTAGATTTTCTGACTAAAATCTATGTGGATTACAGTCTGACATCATTGTGGTGATGTTTTTTAATCTGGGGACATTATGGCAGCCATGTGAAATTAACAGAAAACTTTGATTTGAAAGCTTGATTTGTAATCATCATGGCCAGCTGAAGCAGTAGTTACCATTGCTGCAGGTTCCAGTAACACATTACTGAACACATTACTGTGTGTATCAGTGACGTGAGGTGAGGTCAGTGGCTGGTGAGGCACTAGCTATTATCAAAGCCAGATTTACTCACAAATATACCTTGCTGAAGCCCAAGTTCACCATACAATAGATAGCTCCAATAACCAGAGTGACATAGGCTATTAACCGAAATTGACAAAAATATTCCCCAGTAGGCATAAATACCAAAGTAGCCAAGATACACAAGCGAATGCCTCCGATGGCCGTATATTTCATATCATCCGACACTGCTCAACTCAGCCCCACCATTTCATAGACCAACGTAGCCAATCACAATTACAAACGACAGGTGGCATTAAAATACCAGTATATGGACACAATTCCACCAATGCACCGCACATGCAAACATGCACACACACACATTATTAAGAGAAATATTATTACGCACACATATAATGAACAATATTGCTAATGGTCCAATGCAGCCGTTTGTATCTCAATATCAAATCATTTCTGGGTAGCAATTACGTACCTTTCTGTGATTGTTTTTCAAAGAAAATGGTCAAAAAGAAACAAAAATATATAGTTTTTAAATAATAATAGCTTCTTAGCAAAAAGCTATTTCTCAAGAAATCATTTTGCTAGTACTGCCTGGGAGTGGTCTGAGAGAGGGGCCTAATTGGATGAGCCTAATAGGAGGGATGTGTAACCTGAACTAGCTGGCAGAGAGAAGGGCAAACTCGCTTTGTTAGTGGTCTATGAACTTATTTCGCCTGGGCCTTCCCGAGTGGAGCAGCGGTCTAAGGCACTGCATCCCAGTGCTAGAGGCGTCACTACAAATCCGGGTTTGATCCTGGGACGTGTCGCAGCCGTCCGCGACAGGGAGGCCCATGAGGAGGTGCACAATTGGCCCAGTTTCATCAATGTTAGGGGAGGGTTTTGCCGGCTGGGATGTCCTTGTCCTCTCGCGCTCTATTGACTCCTTTTGGCGGCCCGGCTCATGCACGCTGACTTCGGTCGCCAGCTGTACGGTGTTTCCTCCTTGTGTGCGGCTGTCTTCCGGGTTAATCGAGCAATGTGTCAAGAAGCAGTGCGGCTTGACGGGTCATGTTTCGGAGGACGCATGGCTCTCGACCATTGCCTCTCCCAAGTCCGTACGGGAGTTGTAGCGATGTGACAAGAATGTAACTACCAATTGAATATCACGAAAAAGGGGTCAAAAAGTATACCTTCTTTTTAGACAATAAAATAAAAAAAGCCAAACAAGCTGAAATTTCAGGCGTTCTTTTCAAACAGCTCTTACACTAAAAGTGCATTATCATAATCTTCACAATTTCACAGTATTATTCCAACCTCATAATGTGGAAATAAACTGTATATAAAACACAGAAAAATCTAGTTTCTGACTGCACTGCCCCTTTAAAGGTACAAACGAAATGTCCATATCAACAATCTAAATTACTGAAATATGTCTATTCAAAATTAAATGATAGCTTGATAAATCAATTGTCGACATGGAAAACAAAGCAATGGGCTCTGTAAACAGGCTGACCAGCAAATACACTCTAAACAGGCTGACCAGCAAATACACTCTAAACAGGCTGACCAGCAAATACACTCTAAACAGGCTGACCAGCAAATACACTCTAAACAGGCTGACCAGCAAATACACTCTAAACAGGCTGACCAGCAAATACACTCTAAACAGGCTGACCAGCAAATACACTCTAAACAGGCTGACTAGCAAATACACTCTAAACAGGCAGACCAGCAAATGCAAACAATGACAGATATGAAGCAACGGATAAATCAACATAATGCATTGGAATAAATAGCATAAATCAAAGGTATTACTTACATTATCAAGGTGAACAAAGTAAACTCAACCAAACAATGCGGCCAAATCTCCAAATAAAACGGCAGGCGGTGTCGTAACTGCAGTTACAGAATTAAGCCATGGCTTTAAGTTTTAATTATGTCTTGTGGTGCGGTATCTTAGCTGTCAGTCAAACTCCGCAAAAGTGAAACTTAAAACTTAAGGTTAGGTAATTAACTCAGAATGGTTATGGTTAAGGTTAGGGAAAGGTTTAAACTTTTTGTTATCTTCTTTTATTTCACCTTTATTTAACCAGGTAGGCTAGTTGAAAACAAGTTCTCATTTGCAACTGCAACCTGGCCAAGGTAAAGCAAAGCAGTTCTACACATACAACAACACAGAGTTACACATGGAATAAACAAACATACAATCAATAATACAGTAGAAAAATATATATACAGCATGTGCAAATGAGATAGGATAAGAGAAGTAAGGCAATAAATAGGCCATTGTGGCAAAGTAATTACAATATAGCAATTAAACACTGGAATGGTAGGATGTGCAGAAGATGAATGTGCAAGTTGAGATACTGGGGTGCAAAGGAGCAAGATAAATAAATAAATAAACAAATACAGTATGGGGATGAGGTAGATTGGATCGGCTATTTACAGATGAGCTATGTACAGGTGCAGTGATCTGTGAGCTGCTCTGACAGCTGGTGCTTAAAGTGAGGGAGGTAAGAGTCTCCAGCTTCAGAGATCTTTGCAGTTCGTTCCAGTCATTGGCAGCAGAGAACTGGAAGGAGAGGCGGCCAAAGGAAGAATTGGCCTTGGGGGTGACCAGTGATATATACCTGCTGGAGCGCGTGCTACGGGTGGGTGCTGCTATGGTAACCAGTGAGCTGAGATAAGGCGGGGCTTTACCTAGCAGAGACTTGTAGATGACCTGGAGCCAGTGGGTTTGGCGACAAGTATGAAGCGAGGGCCAGCCAACGAGATCATGCAGGTCGCAATGGTGGGTAGTATATGGGGCTTTGGTGACAAAACGGATGGCACTGTGATAGACTGCATCCAATTTGTTGAGTAGAGTGTTGGAGGCTATTTTGTAAATGACATCGCCGAAGTCGAGAATCGGTAGGATGGTCAGTTTTACGAGGGTATGTTTGGCAGCATGAGTGAAGGATGCTTTGTTGCGAAATAGGAAGCCGACTCTAGATTTAATTTTGGATTGGAGATGTTTAATGTGAGTCTGGAAGGAGAGTTTACAGTCTAACCAGACACCTAGGTATTTGTAGTTGTCCACATATTCTAAGTCAGAACCGTCCAGAGTAGTGATGGACGGGCGGGCAGGTGCGGGCAGTGATCGGTTGAAGAGCATGCATTTAGTTTTACTTGCATTTAAGAGCAGTTGGAGGCCACGGAAGGAGAGTTGTATGGCATTGAAGCTCACCTGGAGGTTAGTTAACACAGTGTCCAACGAAGGGCCAGAGGTATACAGAATGGTGTCGTCTGCGTAGAGATGGATCAAAGAATCACCAGCAGCGAGAGCGACATCATTGATGTATACAGAGAAGAGAGTCGGACCGAGAATTGAACCCTGTGGCACCCCCATAGAGACTGCCAGAGGTTCGGACAACAGGCCCTCTGATTTGACATACTGAACTATATTGGAGAAGTAGTTGGTGAACCAAGCAAGGCAATCATTTGAGAACCAAGGCTGTTGAGTCTGCCAATAAGAATGTTGTGATTGACAGAGTCGAAAGCCTTAGCCAGGTCGATGAATACGGCTGCACAGTAATGTCTCTTATCGATGGCGGTATGATATCGTTTAGGACCTTGAGCGTGGCTGAGGTGCACCCATGACCAGCTCTGAAACCATCTGAAACCTGCTCATTTAACGCCAGATCGATCCGTGTGTTCCCCAAAGTTTTTATGGTGATCTGGTGTTGTGCAATGCCGATTTTTCATGTTTGATGAGGGCATCAGGTTGTTGATGACACAGTAGCAGCCTTTTGTTGTCCCCGGTTTGTGTTTGTATTTTATTAGGGATCCCCATTACCTGCTGCCAAGGCAGCAGCTGCTCTTTCTGGGGTCCAAACACACCAAGACACCTACATTACACATGAAACAAAAGATTAAACAGTACATCATATAACATTGCAACACCACTACATATCCACAACGCAAAATGCACAATACAACCATACAACAACACCACCATATACATATGTGTTGAGCGTGTGTTCTTGCGCCCGTATGCATATGCATGTCTGTACCTGTGTGTGTGTGTGTGTGTGTGTGTGTCTCTTCACAGTCCACGCTGTTCCATAAGGTGTATTTTTTATCTATTTTTTAAAAATCTGATTCTACTGCTTGCATCAGTTACCTGTAGTCATGGCTTTATGTAGTACAGTGTGCCTCCCATAGTCTGTTCTGGACTTGGGGACTGGTGGCATGTCTTGTGGGGTATGCATGGGTCTCCGAGCTGTGTGCTCATAGTTTAAACAGACAGCTCGGTGCATCCAGCTTGTCAACACTTCTTACAAAAACAAGTAGTGATGAAGTCAGTCTCTCCTCCACTTTGAGCCATGAGTGATTGACATATCATTAATGTTAGCTCTCTGTGTTCATTTAAGGGCCAGCCGTGCTGCCCTATTCTGAGCCATTTGTAAAGTTTGAGAGGCTTTCATTAAAGAACATCATCTGTGTTCTCTTAGACAGGTAACTCTTTATCCACAATATATCAGGGGGTTTAAAGCCATAACACATATGTTTTTTCCAGCAGCAGACTATGATTGATAATGTCAAAAGCCGCACTGAAGTCTAACAAAACAGCCACACAATATTTTTTATCATAAATTTATCTCAGACAATCATCATATCAGGCTTGAAGGAAAGACCCAGGTGCAGACAGTGCCAAAGTAACAAAAGTTTCTTAAATCGAACATGGGCAGTCAAAGGTACAGGATGGCAGGCAGGCTCAGGGTCAGGTCAGGCAGAGGTCGGTAATGCAGGGTAGTGGGGCAAAGGTGCAGGACGGCAGGCTGGCTCAGGGTCAGGACAGGCAGTAAGGTCAAAACCGGGAAAATTAGAAAAACAGGAACTGTTGACAAGACAGGAGCAAGGGGAAAACTGCTGGTAGGTTTGATGAACAAAACGAACAGGCAACAGACAAACAGAGAACGCAGATATAAATACACAGGGGATAATGGGAAAGATGGGTGACACCTGGAGGGGGGTGGAGACAATCACAAAGACAGGTGAACAGATCAGGGTGACACATCAGTCATTTGTGTAAGTGCTGTGCTTGTTGAATGTCCTTCCCTATACATGTGCTGAAAGTCTGTTGTCAATTTGTTTACTGTAAAATAGCTTACTAAGGGTTGGTAACAGGCTGATTGGTCAACTATTTGAGCTAGCATTCTTAGGTAGCGGAATGACTTTTGAAAATAGGAGTGGCAATAATTTTCCATCCATGTTGTCAGACTCCGGGTGTCTTGTCATTGTTGATAAACAACAATATTTTTTTTCACCTCTTCCACACTCACTTTACAGAATTCAAAATTACAATGCTTGTCTTTCATAATTTGATCAGTTATACTTGGATGTGTAGTGTCAGCGTCTTTTGCTCTATATAATTTATCTTTGTTTCATAGTCTAGTTTAGTCACATGATTTCTCAATTTGCAGGACGTTCGCCAATTGGTTGTGCAGCCAGACTTATTTGCCATTCCTTTTGCCTCATCTCTCTCAACCATACAATGTTTTAAATTCCTCATCAATCCACGGGGATTTAATCAGTTTTTATAGTCATTTTATTAATGGGTGTGTGCTTATTAGTAACAGGAATAGGCAATTTCATAAATGTGTCAGGTCTGGTTGCTTCTCATTACACACAACAAACCAACAAATATTATTTACATCAACAACATAGGAATCACTACAAAATGTATTGTATGACCTCTTATACGCAATATTAGGCCCAGCATTAGTAAAGATGTGATCAATATACAGTATGTCGAGGATTTAATTCCTGTGCTGTTTGTAACTACCCTGGTAGGTTGATTTATAACCTGAACCAGGTTGCAGGCACTGGTTACAGTTTGAAGCTTTTTCTTGAGTGGGCAGCTTGATGAAAGCCAGTCATTATTTAAATCACCCAGAAAATATACCTCTCTGTTGATATGACATACATTATCAAGCATTTCCCACATGTTATCCAGATATGGACTGTTTGCACTTGGTGGTCTATAGCAGCTTCCAACAAGAATGGGCTTTAGGTGAGGCAGATGAGATCCTCTCTAAGCTTTACAGGAATGTGGTTCTAAATATAAACAGCAATACTTCCACCATTGGCATTTCTGTCTTTTCTGTAGATGTTATAAGCATGTATTGCTACCACTGTATCATCAAAGGTATTATCTAAGTGAGTTTCAGAGTCTTTTTGTTTATACCACTCCTGTTTAAACAATCTGATGATTTTCCGTCCCTTCTTCTGATGAAGGTCAAGAAGCCAGCTGTTTTTTAATTTATTTAACCTGTATTTAACTAGACATGCCAGTTAAGAACAAATTCTTATTTACAATTACGGCCTAACCCGGCCAAACTCTCCCCTATCCCGGACAATGCTGGGCCAATTGTGCGCCACCATATGGGACTCCCGATCACGGCCGATTGTGATACAGCCCGTGATCGAACCCGGGTCTGTAGTGACGCCTCTAGCACTGTGATGCAGTGCATTAGACCGCTGTGTCACTCAGGTTCCTCAAAAGACGCTGTATAGTGTCCATTTTGTCATGTTGTTTTTACGCGCTATCTAGCTTCCTTACTCAGTTCACGAGATGAGTGCCAAATTATGTAGACACGCCCAAATAATAGTGCTTTTCCCACACAGCTTGTTTAAGCCTTAAAGGCAAAACGCAAAATATGAAATCCGCTCAATGCAACGAATGGAGCAGCAAGGCTTATACCTACCCTGTCCATCAACTGTGACTGCAGTCAGGAACGGCGGCATGTCAACGATTTGAATGGATGGGAAGGTAGGTACAGATCGACAAGAGCATTTGATGCAGTTTTATCACATTTGGGGATTTCGAGCATAAAAATCACCAAACTCATTGAGAAAAAACATTACATAACAAACAATAATGGCAACTTTGTATATAATATATATATATATTTTATTAGATCATAACAGGACAGGGCCTGACTGCACGTCACTGGTGTGGATGTCTCTCTCCGGCCCCATTCTACACGTACCCACCTACTTTCTCTCTCTCTCTCCTGCTAAAGAGGAGCATGCATAAAAGAGAGACAATATTTTGAGTCCTATATTTGTTTTAATCATCTACCATAAGCGAGCTATTAATAGTGAGTGTCTGTAGAGAGTACAAAACATTAGGAACACCTTTTCTTTCCATGACATAGACTGACCAGATGCATCTAGGTGAAAGCTATGATCCCTTATTGATGTCACTTGTTAAACCCACTTCAATCAGTGTCGATGAAGGGGAGGAGACAGGTTAAAGAAAGATTTTTAAGCCTTCAGACAATTGAGATATTGTGTATGTGTAGATTCAGAGGGTGAATGGGCAAGACAAAAGATATAAGTGCCTTTGAACAGGGTATGCTAGTAGGTGCCAGGTGCACCGGTTTGAGTGTGTCAAGAACTGCAATGCTGCTGGGATTTTCACACTCAACAGTTTCCTGTGTGAATCAAGAATGGTCCACCACCCAAAGGACATCCAGCCAACTTGACACAAATGTGGGAAGCATTGGAGTCAACATAGGCCAGCATCCCTGTGGAAAAATTTTGACACCTTGTAGAGTCCATGCCCTGGGTTGCACCTCAATATTACGAAGGTGTTCATAATTTTTTGTACACTCAGTATAGTTAATGAGTGTATGTAGAGAGTGAGTGTCTGTAGAGAGTGAGTATCTAGAGAGAGAGTATCTATAGATAGTGAGTGTCTATAGATAGTGAGTGTATATGAATAGTGTCCACTATCAGTGGTTGACCAGATGAATCTAGGTGAAAGCTATGATCCCTTATTGATGTCACTTGTTAAACCCACTTCAATCAGTGTCGATGAAGGGGAGGAGACAGGTTAAAGAAGGATTTTTAAGCCTTGAGACACTTGATAGATTATGTATGTGTGACATTCAGAGGGTGAATGGGCAAGACAAAAGATTTAAGTGCCCTTGAACAAGGTATGGTAGTAGATTCCAGGTGCACCGGTTTGAGTGTGTCAAGAACTGCAATGCTGCTGGGATTTTCACACTCAACAGTTTCCTGTGTGAATCAAGAATGATCCACCACCCAAAGGACATCCAGCTAACTTGACACAAATGTGGGAAGCATTGGAGTCAAAATAGGCCAGCATCCCTGTGGAATGCTTCGACACCTTGTAGAGTCCATGCCCCGAGTTGCAACTCAATATTAGGAAGGTGTTCCTAATTTTCTGTACATTCAGTGTAGTTAATGAGTGTCTATAGATAGTGAGTGTCTGTAGAGAGTGAGTTTCTATATATAGTGAGTGTCTGTAGATAGTGAGTTTCTATATATAGTGAGTGTCTGTAGATAGTGCGTGTCTGTAGAGAGTGAGTTTCTGTATATAGTGCGTGTCTGTAGAGAGTGAGTTTCTGTATATAGTGCGTGTCTGTAGAGAGTGAGTTTCTATACATAGTGAGTGTCTGTAGATAGTGAGTGTATGTAGAAAGTGTGTCTATGGGTAGTGTCCATAGAGAGTGACTGTCTGTAGAGAGTGACTGTCTATAGAGAGTGAATGTCTGTAGAGAGTGAGTGTCTATATATAGTGAGTGTCTATATATAGTGAGTGTCTATATATTGTGACTGTCTGTAGATAGTGAGTGTCTGTAGATGGTGAATGTCTGAAGATAGTGAGTGTCTGAAGATAGTGAGTGTCTGAAGATAGTGAGTGTCTATAGATAGTGAGTGTCTATAGATAGTGTCCACTATCAGTGGTTGACTGATAGAAGAACCCTCTTGCAAAATGTTTGTTATCTTGCCTTTTCTCAGACCAGTCATGTTTGAGAAACAGACTTGGCCTCTATTCACCAGGCCGTTGGCAGCAGTAGCATTGCTGCCTGCTAGAGTACTACTAAACCATAAGGAACCAGTGGGGCTCCTACTCAGTGCAACAACCTCTCCACTTATGGAGGGCCTGAGTGGAGTCTAGCAGAATAAAGAGCCCTGTCTGTGTGGTTGCCATGATTCACAGGAAATACTTCCCCGTTCCCCAGCCGCAATGTGTTTCGCCTCCTCCCGCCCTCACGCTACGCTTGCTGTCTGACTAGAAGACTCAGAAAGATCGATGGATTAAGAGACATGCAGTGTTGATGTGACTCTCCCATTTCTCTTCCCCGTCTCCAAAGACATCTTTTCCCCCTGTTATTTGTAAATCAGTTAGATTATTTTCCCGGGCCGTTATTAGCACCCTCCAGGGAAGACTGAAAAGGGAAGATGGTGGCAGGGAAATATGTTTAAATCAAATGCATTTTCACTATTTAGCACATACACTCAAGAAATTACAGAAATAACAAATAAACAAGATAAATCCGCTCCTATTTGGTTTAACAGTCAGATAAGCCTCTGCTTTTGCCTTCTCACGCAGACCAGATCAACTCTGCATTGCGTCCCACATTTTTATTTCATTTTATGCTTAAAATGACTTCTTAGTAAGGGTTTTCCATAAACTGCTGGGTTTTAAGCTGCATTAATTTTGGCTATATTTTTTCCTCTTATACCCATATCTTTTTTCGGGGGAGGGTGGGACAAAATGTGCTAAAATGTGCTTACAACTTCTGTGGAGTTTCGAGCAACAGGGCTCAGTATATGAAAAGAGGAGAGATTATGTGCTCCTTTATCCACTGAGCAGAATATAAGGAGATGAATTATTCCTCCCTCATTCTCTCCTCAACCTTTCTCTCCCACTCATTTGTTTCGCACCATCTTGTTTTCACTCTCGGTTCCCTCTCTCTCTCCGTGTTCCACATTTTTTCTCACCCTTTCTCTCGCTCTCACTCTGACCGTGGATCAACATCTCTGAGATGGATAGAAAGGCTTTCATTTCTGATGCTCCATTTGCTGATTACATCACCTGGTTGGGAAAGATAATTGACAGGGTCTTGGCTAGGGGAGTGAGGTGGCTGGTGGTAGGAGGGGGGGCTAGGGCTTGAGCTAGGCTAGGGCTGAGTAGTGAGGGGGGCTCTGGGGCCGAGGCTGGGGTATAAGGCTGGTGCCTGGAAGTGGGGCTGGGGGTTGAGATTGGGGGCCGGGGAAGTGAGCGGCAAGGTGACAGTGTGACCTACAATGTGACTGCCTGCTAATATAATGGCAGCTACGGTAGTACATTAGGTTAGCTCTTCATCTGGTTTACGAGACAGCTGTTCACTCTCTCTCCTGGGAAACAGGGTGATGTGTGTATAGGAGGCACCCAGCACTGTGCGCTGTTCACGCTCCCACATCAACACTCAGTGGTTGACTGATAGAAGAACCCTAGACATGACATCCAACAAGTCCTCTTGGGAGATACAGTACATAGATAACAATGGATCTTGATAATAAAGATGGATGCAATTAGGGGGTGAAATGGCAAGCAGGCAGGAAGTAGAGAATGGAGATCCAGCTGTATGTAGTCAAGGGGATGAGAGCAGGCTGGAGAGCAGTCTGTGGGTGCATCCCAAATGGCCCCCCCTGGTTGAAGGTAGTACACTATTTATATAGAATCGGATGTCATTTCAGACACAGCCTGGTTGAAGGTAGTACACTATTTATATAGAATCGGATGTCATTTCAGACACCCTGGTTGAAGGTAGTACACTATTTATATAGAATCGGATGTCATTTCAGACACACCCTGGTTGAAGGTAGTACACTATTTATATAGAATCGGATGTCATTTCAGACACACCCTGGTTGAAGGTAGTACACTATTTATATAGAATCGGATGTCATTTCAGACACACCCTGGTTGAAGGTAGTACACTATTTATATAGAATCGGATGTCATTTCAGACACACCCTGGTTGAAGGTAGTACACTATTTATATAGAATCGGATGTCATTTCAGACACACCCTGGTTGAAGGTAGTACACTATTTATATAGAATCGGATGTCATTTCAGACACACCCTGGTTGAAGGTAGTACACTATTTATATAGAATCGGATGTCATTTCAGACACAGCCTGTGTCTATGCCCTGTGTTCTCCTCTGGTAGGCCTATGGACTGTGTTTTCCTCTGTTAGGCCTATGGACTGTGTTCTCCGCTGGTAGACCTATGGACTCTGTTCTCCTCTGTTAGGCCTATGGACTGTGTTCTCCTCTGGTAGGCCTTTGGACTGTGTTCCCCTTCTGGTAGGCCTATGGACTGTGTTCCCCTTCTGGTAGGCCTATGGACTGTGTTCTCCTCTGGTAGGCCTTTGGACTGTGTTCCCCTTCTGGTAGGCCTATGGACTGTGTTCTCCTCTGGTAGGCCTTTGGACTGTGTTCCCCTTCTGGTAGGCCTTTGGACTGTGTTCCCCTTCTGGTAGGCCTATGGACTGTGTTCCCCTTCTGGTAGGCCTTTGGACTGTGTTCTCCTCTGGTAGGCCTTTGGACTGTGTTCCCCTTCTGGTAGGCCTATGGACTGTGTTCCCCTTCTGGTAGGCCTTTGGACTGTGTTCTCCTCTGTTAGGCCTATGGACTGTGTTCTCCGCTGGTAGACCTATGGACTGTGTTCCCCTTCTGGTAGGCCTTTGGACTGTGTTCCCCTTCTGGTAGGCCTATGGACTGTGCACCGTGGTCCTTTTGTTTTTGTAGAGGGCACAGTGAGTTGCTGACTGTGCTGCTTGCGGAGTATCCTTGTGGAGTCTTTTATTCCCCCGAGCAGGTAAAGAACGGGCCGTCCTCTACTCTGCTCTGCTCTGTGCAGGGACTCTGTTGTGTGTGAAGGACTCTGTGCACTGCGACCAGGGACAAGGACAGGGACACTGTGCCTCTCTCTACTGGTGGCGCCAGCCAGCAGCACCTTTTAATAGAAAAAAATAGTCATATGCTACCGGGGTGCTGGGCGGTATAGAAAGTCCTCTTCGACTCCTTCAAATGTTCGGTCTCCCTTGTACTGCTGTTTATTCTGCAGTGGCTACGTTGATTAGGTTGTTGATATTCATAAGAGAAAGATTGAGCATCCAAAACTGATACATATTTTAGATGGACTTCTTGCTTGCGCTCTAGCTTTGTTGTGTGGCTTTGTTTTAATTATAGGGTCTTAGAGAAGGATGTAGCCAGAGGGGAGGGCTGCCGTCTTATCAGCTCTTTTCTTTTTTCGCGTTGTTCGTAACTTGTTTTGTACATAATGTTGCTGCTACCGTCTCTTATGACAGAAAAGAGCTTCTGGACATCAGAACTGCAATTGCTCACCTCAAACTGGACGAAGAGTTCTTCTTGAATGAGTCGGATGGGAGGGATATACTACTACAGACAACCGACCAGGCCCAGATCCCCGTGATTTGCTGGAGAAGGAAACAGAGATTTAGTGGAAAAAGATCAGGGTGCCTTGCGAGGATCAGGCAACGAGTGGCTAATCTGCCCTTGCCTTCCGTCCTGTTAGCTAATGATCAATCACTGGAAAATAAATGGGGTGAGCTGAAATCACGTATATCTTACCAACGTGACATTAAAAACTGTAATATCTTATTTCACAGAGTCTTGGCTGAATGATGACATTAAGAACATACAGCTGGCGGGTTATACACTCCATTGGCAGGACAGAACAGCAGCCTCTGGTAAGACACGGGCGGAGGCCTATGCATATATGTGAACAACAGCTGGTGCACGATATCTAAGGAAGTCTCAAGGTTTTGCTCGCCTGAGGCAGAGTATCTCATGATAAGCTGTAGACCACACTATCTACCTAGAGAGTTTTCATCTGTATTTTTCATAGCTGTCTACACACCACCACAGACCGATGCTGGCACTAAAACGGCACTCAATGAGCTGGATACCGCTATTAGCAAACAGGAAAACACTCATCCAGAGGCGGCACTCCTAGTGGCCGGGGACTTTATTGCAGGGAAACTTAAATCAGTTTTATCTAATTTCTATCAGCATGTTAACTGTGCAACCAGAAGAAAGACAATTCTAGACCACCTTTACTGCACACACAGGGACACATACAAAGCTCTCCCACGCCCTCCATTTGGCAAATCTGACCATAATTCTATCCTCCTGATTCCTGCTTACAAGCATAAATAAAAGCAGGAAGCACCAGTGACTCGGTCTATAAAAAAGTGATCAGATGAAGCCGATGCTAAACTACAGGACTGATTTTCGACCTCTCCCTGTCTGAGTCTGTAATACCAACATGTTTCAAGCAGACCACCATAGTCCCTGTGCCCAAGAACACTAAAGTAACCTGCCTAAATGACTACCGACCCGTAGCACTCACATCTATATCCATGAACTGCTTTGAATTGCTGGTCATGGCTCACATCAACACCATTATCCCAGAAATCCTAGACCTACTCCATTTGCATACCGCACCAACAGATCCACAGATGATGCGATCTCTATTGCACTCCACACTGCCCTTTCACACCTGGACAAAAGGAACACCTATGTGAGAATGCTATTCATTGACTACAGCTCAGCATTCAACACCATAATGCCCTCAAAGCTCATCACTAAACTGAGGATCCTGGGACTAAACACTTCTCTCTGCAACTGGATCCTGGACTTCCCGACGGGCCGCCCCCAAGTGGTAAGGGTAGGTAACAACACATCCGCCACGCTGATCCTCAACACGGGGACCCCTCAGGGGTGCGTGCTCAGCCCCCTCCTGTACTCCTTGTTCACTCATGACTGCACAGCCAGGCACGACTCCAACACAGTCATTAAGTTTGCTGATGCCACAACAGCCTGATCCCCAACAATGATGAGACAGCTTATAGGGAGGAGGTCAGAGATCTGACCATGTGTGCAAGGACAACAACCTCTCCCTCAACCTTATCAAGACAAAGGAGATGATTGTGGACTACGGGAAAAGGAGGACCGAGCACGCTCCCATTCTCATTGACAGGGCTATAGTGGCGCAGGTTTAGAGCTCCAAGTTCCTTGGTGTCCACATCAACAACAAACTAGAATGGTCCAAACCCATTCCCCTTCAGGAGGTGTCAGAGGAAGGCCCTAAAAATTGTCAGACTCCAGCCACCCTAGTCATAGACTGTTCTCTCTGCTACCGCACGGCAAGCGGTACGGGAGCGTCAAGTCTAGGTCCAAGAGTCTCCTAAATAGCTTCTACCCCCAAGCCATAAGACTCCTGAACAGCTAATCAAATTGCTACCCAGACTATTTGCATTTCCCCCTCCCCCTCTCCCCAGAACGCTGCTGCTACTCTCTGTTATTATCTTCCCTACATGTACATATTACCTCAATTACCTCAACACCGGTGCCCCAGCACATTGACATTGACTCTGTACCGGTACCCCCTGTATAAAGCCCCGCTATTGTTGCTCTTTAATTATTTGTTTTTCTTATCTCTTACTTTTTTTAATAAGGCATTTTCTTAAAACTGCATTGTTGGTAATGGCTTGTAAGGAAGCATTTCACTGTAAGGTCAACCTGTTGTATTCGGTGCATGAGACAACTACAATTTGATTTGATTTAGTATTTGTCTTTGGAAGTGGTTCATATTTCATGAATAAGCGGTACATTGCATGTGTTTTCCAGTCACTGGTCACAGTGGAGGTCGTTATGCGCTTGACAGTTACCAGTATGCATTCTCAGTCTATATGCAAAAGGATTGGACTCTTCTTAGCTGTCGAATCCCAGAATAGGCGCTCTATTAACTCCGACTTGAATATAGACAAGGCCTTAGACATTATGGATCTCTACCAGCTTCAGCATCAGAGGTCAAACCTGTCTCTGATCTGGAGTTTAGGTGCAGCTGGGAGACTCTTACAGAACAGGTTTTTTTTAGCTGGATGAACATCCTTCTGTGGTCCATCATCACCTGGCTATTGTAATCTTATTAATGGTATTATTCATATATTTTGCAGTATTACGAAAGGGTTGTTCCTTTCATTAGATCCCCCCTTTCTCATGTTGGTGTTTAGT